>NW_028280207.1:0-72819 GCF_059751315.1 Micrasema longulum | reverse complement strand
ATCCCAGGTGATCCTGCTTCCAAGGTACACAAACTCATTTGCACATTTCTCCATAAAGTTTAATGGAGTTAGTGGCCTTTCTGGTATTCAAGCCCTGGGCCGCGATTACAAACGCTATCTTCATCAGTACATATCGAAACGTCTAAAATAAAATTCATGTTTATGTATGAAAATATGTATATCTGTATGAAAACTTAAAGTATCTTCGTCAATAACCTGTAATTGAGCATGTTCAGAAAAATATTGTTGTGCATATTCAGTTTTTCATACAGAAAAGTTAATTTTACTTTGTGGATAAAATTAAAGATAAATGTTAACTTCCTATTACAATACTCCAATTTCTGGTTTTTAGATTTTTAGATTTCCCCCTAAACAATTATGTATATCATACGTGGTCCATCAATATATTGGATGGAACCAATGCTTTCCTAAACATTTGACTTCTAAACAATAAATAGCAATTTCTTTAATTTAATAAAATCATCTTTAAGTTCTCTTTTAAATAACTACAAGAAGTATTTTGTTATTAGTTTGTTGTTTTAATCATAGCGATCTGAGTGGGTTTGATATTCATTCATTAATAACTTCTAAAAAATTGCTACAACCCCTCATTCCGACTGCGCAGTTATGCGCGGACCGGTATAAAATACACTAATTTCACAAGCCCACTCAAGCGCAAATAGAGATCTTTAGGATCTGTGGAACCAATTCTAACAAACAAATCCAGGTTTATTTTCCATGTATTGTGACGGTTTTATAACAAATTTAGCACTTAAATCGGTTGACGTTATGTATTATAATATTAAACTATGAAATATAACTCTTATGCTGAAATTATGACATAAAATAAGAAATTTCCGTGCCAGCAGTAGGCACAAATTTTACCTATGTATAAACCTAGTACTAAATGACTGGTTCCCTAATTGGAAACCTCACCGCACGCTCCTGGTATATATTTTATTACTCGTTATGCCAAACAATCTTTTAAAGGAAAAAAATTCCCACAGAGGTGCTTACTTAACGGTGTCTAGACACAAACTGCACTCGAACAGCAGGCCATAAAGTATGCAATATCTTTATGGACCCCCTAATACATAAATGAGACAATATGTCTGTTTCGTTTTTCACAGGTACAATGTAATTGCATTTTTTCATCATTACAATTCAGGGAAGCAAGGAATGGTTACCCATGAATTGAAATGTCGTCTAGTATGTGCGTGTAACATGTCTAATTATATATCATTGGCCCCCTTGGGCGTTTATTAATTACAGTAATGTATAATCGTAATATTTTATACTTATTATGGACTGTTTGTTAGATACTCAGATATAACTTTGTTAACGCATTCACGGTTATGCCAGCTATAGCCGTCAAAATCATGTCTCTAATTTAGGAAATGACTGTTTTAGCCGTTAGTCTAAAAGAAGTCTGTGTTGAAAAGACGGCTATAGTCTTCGTGAAACTAAATTAATTATATCAGGGGGAGCTATTGTGTCCCTATAAAAAAACAGTCCGCAACAAAATTGTCCAAGTATGTCTGTTTAATAAGATTTGCTTCAAACCATCAGCTATGGTCTAATCGGAATTGAAATATTTAAAAAAATAAGAAAGTTATGATATTCTGCAAATTAATCCAAACGCACGCGGATATGTTGTAAATATAGTTTTTTTAAAAAGTAAATAGGTATATATATTTCGGTGTTATTTAATAGGAGATATGTCAACACGCCTGAATTGTAGCTTAAATCACCTTAACATTTATTATGTAGTATATTTTAAGGCCTAGGATGAACATCTGGTGATTTATCAGAATAAATAAGATTCACCTCAATGTTCTTAAAATAGTTTAACTACTTTGAAACGTGACGTGGTGCTGAATAGTGCTGGAAGATTAATTCAGCTTGTTTTTAGTATTTCACAAAAATGCATGTAACTCGGTGAACGTAATGACGGGTATTTTATGTGATTTTTTTAATAAAAAATAGCTGTCGAAATTGTCTTGCAGCAAAGTAGCCACCTTAAAAAAAATGCATTTATTCACACGAATCTGTGTGTTATAAGTGTCCGTGAACTTGATTAATGAGGCCCCCAAAATAGGTCGTTATTTGTCTATTGGGAACCTCACCATCTATAGATTTAATTGTAGAAATATAATGGCCAAATTAGAAAGACTGCGTTTTTTTTTTAAAAGAAAAAGGTAATATTTGCTTTCTTATGATTTACCCAAATACTTAAATTTTGGGGCTAATTTCAACGAGTTGTAAATAACTTACTATTAGAAAATGAGAGACAAGTTTGGGTAGAGTGGAGTTTGAACCTCGGACCTCTGATCTATGAGTCCGTAACACTAGCCACGGGATCATAACCAGATTTAAATTTGGTTTAATTCAATTCAATTTAATAAATTCTCGTTTCTAAGGAATAAAATTGAAGTCATCTGGAACAGGGCGATTAGAGTAGTATCGCAGTGTGATCAATAAGTATACAAAAATGATGTAATAAAATCATTTTGTTTAACTTGATTAGGTTTATTTATAAGTTGCAAGCATCAAACGAGAAGCGGAGACGATTTCTGGCATCATGAGGTGAGACTGGCCGGAACTCGCAACAATTTGCTCAACCAAAGGCTTAAAAGTGTTCAATGAGCTGCCAGAAAGCCTCAGGGAAGCTAGAAACTCCCCCATGTTTAGAAAATAATGCGTAAATTCGATTTAAAAAAGTTAGAACATGTAATTACTAATACTTTTTTTTACTAGCTTCTAAAGTGTCAAATCATTTATTTAAGTTTCAATACTGCGTATGAGCCAAATAAATCAAAATATGTATTTTTGGCGTCAATTGAATAGGCATATTTTAATTTTAAAATTGACTAATAGACTGCTTGCATTCAATTAAATTCGGTACCGCAAATGAATCCTCCCTATTAAAGAAGTAAAGCAATACTGTGTATATCCTTATATGGCATACAGCGGACGAGTCGTACTCGGTTTGCGTAAATGCAACACGGCAAATAAGCCGTACGTAACTGCCACAATTAACTTCGCATAGACGCATACGATAGTAAAAATAGATTTTCTAATATAAATCAACAACTCAAAATAAACAGCATTTATTTTATTTTATGAAATTGCTAAGTTTTTTGTCCCTCCTGAACATTTTAACAAACGGTTCATCTTCGGTATTGAACTTACATGGACAAAATGCTAGTTTGAAAATAAAATGGATATCAGTGCGAAGGTTTTCACGGTCACTGTTATCAATGTTTCTTCTTTGGGTGATACCGTGTGTGTTGGATTTGTTCCGACGCTTCGGCTACCATCGTAGGAGTCATATTCAGGGTAAACTGTACACAGTTTACTGTGAAGATGGCTCTTGCAATGGTAGCCTTAAAGTCAGAACAAATCCAACACACAGTGTCACGCAAAAAAGAAACATATTGAAAATGGATATCGTTAATTCAATCCTGAACTAGCCGAAATGTTTTTTTTTAAATTCTTTTTATACAGAATATGATTGATTCTCTTTGTACTTCTCTTCCTTTCTGTATCATCTTAAATGCTTAATATGCCGTACTTTTTAAGTTATTAAATCATTTCTGTTTATCCTAAATGCCAAACATTCAAAATCATTCATCTAAACTATCCTAAACCCCTAGGACAGGGGCTGTCCGAGGCATATTTTTGATCTACCGCAAATACGAAAGTTTTTCTTTTACAAAATTTATTTCGTAAAACATCATCTTATTTTTATGGCATACTAAATGAAATATTTATTCATATGGCAACAAGTTTTCTGTCACTATTATTGGGAATTCCCGAACTGTCCAAACTAATGAATCTTGGCTTAAAAATGGGGTGGATGATTGGCAGTACCTATCTTTGTGAATGTTTTAAATTTTATATAATTTTATAAGACCTATAGGTCTTCACAGTCAGATAAGTCACACACATACTTTTGAAAGGCAATTATACTTTGAATTCTTCATAGGATTTTCTCGCTTTTGACAATTTTACAATAACATGGCATTTAGAATACTCTGGAACGTACCATTTGTGAAGTTGAAAAAAATGCTCTTCTGCACATTTTATGTTTTAGCGTTTAGGAGAGTTCAAAATTGAATAGACAATATTTTTACAACCAGTACAATACTAATGTTAGAGACGCCTCTTTATTAACATTTAAGTCAAGATTGAAATGTCAGTATCTAAATATTTAAGTTGTTCCTTTATCCTTCTTCGTTCCTTCCCATTCCCCTTCCTCTCTTCATAGTATAGTGTTAATTTTTTGTGCATTTTTATTTTCTTAATCTTTGTTTTTAATTTTTGTATACAATTGTAAGATTTAATATGTCCATGTACTTGTGGTTTTCTCAAACTGATCGGTTTGGGTAGGTAGGAAGAAATTGCCTTAAGGCAATATATGTATATAAACCTTTTATGTATAAAAAGTGTTATGTAAATAAATAAATACAATAAAACAATAAGTACATGCATACTCTTTACATGTTTTTGGTTTGTTTAAATTTTTTTTACCCTCATTACCCATTTCAACCGTAATATAATTTGTATTTATTATTATTTAAATAAAATCTTATTTATAATTAAGAAAATAAAAACAAAGGAATGAATGTCTGATAAATGGTTGGTGTTTCGAGCTGTTGATACTGTAAATATTTAAATGTACTTGAGTTAAATAAATTGTTTTGATGTATTCATCATTTTATTATTTTTATTGTTTTTCAGCTATATGAAATCAAATTTGATTAAGAGGAAGAGAAATATTCTGAATGTAATAAATAAATTTGCAAATAGCAAAGCAAAAATAAACAAAACTTGTAAAAGCCATTTGGTGTTGGGTGTTAACAACATGAGTTATATCCATTTTTTTCCTTATTTCAAAATGAGCACCAAAAGTAAATCAAAATAGTAAATCATCAATGTTTTGAGTGTATCCAAATGTTTGTAGACAGGCTGGATTTCCTCCCTAGGGAGTTATTAAGATCTAAATTGGTTGCAACAGAGAGGGAAAGCATTTTGAGAAGGAAATTTACCCTTTTTTTTTTTTACATTTACATTTTTTTTTGCACCACAACAGGCCAAGAGGCCTAATTACAGTGGCGAATTACATCACAGAGCACCCAGGCTTGAGAAAAATCACATTTTAATTTTTGTGTTCTCACCGGGAATCGAACCCGGAACCTTCCGTGCGTTAGTCAAGCATCTTGACCACTACACCACGAAGGCCGCCGAAATAAGAAAGTCTAGCCATTTACAAGGTCCATGACCTGCCATTGGCTGGTTTAAGTGACCGCTTTATACATTTTCCATTCTGCCTATGTTTTAACATTTCCACATTTCTTCAACTCTTCCATCTGTTGACTATTGTGAAGTAAAAGAGCTGGAACCTTTTGTTTTCAGGTGTTGCCTAGTAGGTGAATCGGTTCAGCCGGATAAACCTCACCGACATGATAAAGGTTTCAGCTCTTTTACTTCAGAAAAGTCAACAGCTGGAAAGGCATGGAAATGTGGATGTTTAAACATAGGCAGAATGATGAATGTTACACAGTGTGTAAAGTGGCCACTTAAACCAGCCAATGGCAGGTCATAAGCCTTGTAAATGGCTAGACTTCTATATTCCCTTTTCAAAAATGTTTTCCCTCACTGTTGAAACAAATTTAGATAAAAATATAAACAAATCTTGCCACCATTTTGTAGAGTCGATGTCAATTAAAAAAAAAATATATTTAACTACATATTTTATTCACACATAATACATGTGTTGTAATCTTAGAGTAATAACACGCCACTGCGGCTAGAGTCGGCCGTACGGAGAAAAACCATTCTAAGATTATTACGTACGAAGTTAGCTACAGATTACAGCAATACAAAGGACCGTCGTTACTTGTATTGAGAACTGCAAGCGCAAACCGAAACCGTCTGTTACACGTTTGTTGTTAAACTAAAATCCAAACCATGATTTGGAGCATTTTTGTTCTATGTTATAGAGTTAAAGGGCTTCTCTAGTGAATTATAACTCTGAGTTTGTAATGTTTTTTATAAATATTTGTCATCAAAGATGTCAAACAGTTCATTATTTCATCCCAAAATAGCTATGATTACTCTCCTGTAATATTATGATTTATTAAAAAGGGCACACATAAACATATTCTTATGTGTGCTTTAATAATAATAATGTACAAATATTTAATTTACAAGTTATTTAACACATATTTCTTAACCGAATATTTAAAAAAAAATGATATTGGCTCTTATAGATGCAAGATATTTGATTTAATCAAACAAGTTCTTAAAAAAATATTATATAAATTATTTTTTTAATTTTATTTTACCAGTGTGGCAATTTGTTTACTGTAATTAAAGTAAAAAATATATTTACAAGCATGTCTGTTCAAAACAGCTATAAAAACCAGTTTAAAAGCAGACGATCCTCATGTTATCTTTTGCTTGCCGATTGCTAATAGATTTTATGATTAATTTGATATGAAAATATTACTATTATTATAATGTTGCATTTCACATAGGTTGAACAAGTTTATTGTAATTAGTTAGTGTTAGAAATTTTAATAGGTTGTGTTATCTTCTCTACTTTCTTATTTTTTTGGTTAGGCAGTTTTAATAATAAATCAAAATTTAATTACAATTTAACGCTATGTGTTACAATAATAATTATTATTCACCAAACGAAATACCATTTTTATCTCCTGTACTTTATAAAAATGGTGTATTTGGTATGCTATCAATGGAAATGCAAAGTGAGGGTGGTTTAGAAAGACTTGAATGATAAGATTGGTTAAAAGCTTAATCTGGTCATGGCAAAAGTCTACATAATAAAAGGGTAATAGGTATGTTCTTATTGGTAATTAATATTGTACCCTGAGATAGTTCTACATTTGTTACTACCATCACGCCAGAGAGAATGGACTGCAGCACTTATCTGTCCTGATGTACATTTTTTGCCTCTTCCACTTTTATCCATCTTGTCATATTATATGCCCTTCGGTTTTGTCTGCTTTTGACATGACCTGACTTGAGATTCTGGTTTATCTGGTCATAGTACTTCTTTCTTGGTGGTCCTCATCCTACGTTACCATTAATTCTCAGCATATAAATGTCTGTTTAACCATTTTTCTATCATTCATTACCTTTACATGGCCAGCTCGTTTTTTCTTTATCTTATCAATTATACCTGTCTCGGATTTGCACTCTCGCCTGATTTTATTACTCGTAACTCTATAATACATTGATTTCCCACACATTTATTTAGAAATTTAATTTCAACCTAATTTCTTTATTTTTATTCTTCCTCTTACAGTTTCATACAAAAGAGTTAGGATTAAAACTCCCGTGTGCACTCCCAGTCTACCTTCCATTGACATATTTTTATTAGGAATTACGTATTCACTCACCTTTCAACATCTTTTTTACTCTTCCATTTCATGATAACATGCTTCTCAGATACACAAATTCTTCGACTTGTTTGATTTATTTCAATTTAGGCAATAAAATCTGGCAATTCTGTTTTAAAGCTGGTAATTTTATTTGACATTAATGGAATTAATTCGTAATATATTTTTCATGCTAGAAAAACTGTTAGATGTTCATTATGTGTGTTCATTTATGTCGGCCTCGTGTTGTAATGGCCAGCGCATTTGCCTACCATGCAAGAGGTCTCGGGTTCGATTCCCGACACGTTTTTACGCTAGAATATTTCATTCCTAGACTGGTACCTAAAGTGTAAGACTGATCACCTTACCTTCATGTAAGAAAAATGATCAAGATATGATGATGATGATGTAAAATTTAATACTTTTAAAATGATATGCATATAAATCTATCAGATGCTGAAAATAAAAGTTAAAAAGTGGTTCAATATGTACATAGGTATAAAGCACTATGGAAACTGAAAAATTGTTTGAATAATTTGTGTATTATTCATGATCTCTCATTAACACAATCAAATTAGTGTTTTGTTTACATTATCTTTATTTTCCAGTGAGAGTGTTTACTGGTTTTGATTTATTATGTGCGCATAATACAATAATATGTTTGTTATAAATAAGTGCGTTTACCTTTGTCCCGTAGATTTGTATCTGCTCAGGCCACTGGCATTTAAGAAACTCCCCGATCGAGGAATAGCAACTTTGGTCAGTATGTCACCGGGTTCTGAAGAGTTTCTCATGCTGTGGCTTCTACGCAGCGGTTCTAACGGTCCAGACTTCGGTTGCACGCTTTCCTTCACAACCGATTCACCCTTCTTGGGTTTTGTTGGAACTGGCGGAGGAACTGTCACTGGTCTCGGGATATCTTTAATTTTTTCTAAGCCAGAGAACATTTCTATCTTCTCGGAAACCTTGCTGCGAAGTGACGATTCTTTACTGTTCTTTTCAGAGTTTTTAAGCTGTTTGTTTAGGAATTCCATAGATTCATTGTAAATAGTTTTGGGTGGAGTTTTGCTGTCTTTTTCCTTGTCAGTATTTCCTTCATTTTCATTTTTTATTTGTGCTAGTTTAGCTTTTACTTGATCTATACCGGAGATTTGATTATTTGGCGGAGGAGGGGGTGGGGGTGGCGGTTCGATAATTTCTGAAGCCCTTTTACTTTTAAGGGACTGCTTTCTAGTTAGAGTGTCTTGTCTTGTGGAATGTCGGTCACTATCATTACTAACAGTGGAAGGTGCTCTTTTTCTTCTCGGTGGACGAACAGGCGCTGCCGTACTACTGGCGATACTAGGTCCCGTTATTCCACCCTTAGCTCTCGGCACACGGCTCATGTGAGCCATTAGTGACTTGTATAATGTGGCTGCAATCACAATAGCATCTTCGGACGTCTGACACACAAATCCATGGCACTCTAACTGTTTTGCAACTCCAATTTTCCTCATCACAACAGTGAAAAGAGGCGAATGGGAGTTTCCGTCTCTTCCTAATATGTACTTCTTTTCAGATGGTTCCAAGTTTCTAAAAAGTGCTTGTTTATCTATGTTGTCCGGGTCTGTGATTAATGGCAGGAAGGCGTATTCTATTGTGTTTTTGTCTTCTTCGGATGGCTGTAAGACAAATTTAACAGCGGACCAGACTGCGATTGTGGGGAATGGATTGAGTTGCTCTAATTCTCCTTTTGGTCCGCAGTGTCTGACATGTAAACCTGCTCTTGAAATGTCTAATCTTGCTGCTAAATCCGGTGCGCTGTGAAGAGTACCAATTGGTTTTGTTCTCCTGTAAGCTAGATATAGTTTTGATAGTGGAACTTGAAGTCCGGCTAAACTAGTAACTCTTCTAGGAAGGGGCGTGGATCCGAGATAGTCTACGGAGAAAGTGTGGGTTCCGTTGACTGTGTTGTCTGTTTCCATGGCAAGTTCACTAAACATTCTCTCTATGCTAGCTTGGACCGAGTTGCCAGCTCGACTGATGCTTCCACTGTCCTGGTCGAGGATGGCGTTGTGTCCTTCTCTACGTAGGCTGCTGGTTCCGTGACTTCCAGTCCGGCCCCTCATAGCATCCACGGACTGTGCCAACCCTCCTGGACCATCTAGCCTTCCAGATATTGAAGGCGCCTGTAAAAAAATAGAATTAATATTCAAAATTAATCAATAACATCTTTATTATTCATTTTTAAAGAGTGTATTATTTACGATTCAAACCTCTTTCCATTGATCTTGTTTAAAATAGAAATGTTATATTTCAAATGAGCTTGAGGCCTTTATTAACTGCTTGTAATTATGATTTGAAAAATATGTGATAGTAAATAAAGATCGAAAAAAAATACTACAGCAAATATGAAGAATTATTATAATATAATTATCTTCTTATTACTTATTAAATTTGATTTATTGTCTATGGTGGTTTATCTCTCATTATTTTGTTTTTTACATTTTAAAAATGGAAAACCATTTTTGACATTTTAGAAAATGGCCGCTAGAGACAACATATTTTGCATTGTCACAACATTAATTTTGCCAGTAAATTTTACTAGATTAGCTCTGAATTTCCCTCCCACTTATTATTTTGATTATAATCTCACTACTGGCTAGTTAAGAGAACGTAGCGGGGCAGAGATAAATGCATTATTAAAATGGAAAGGAATTATTCATTCGGATCTTAAGGCACTAAATCCCCTTCATTACTAATATAATTAAGTGCAATCATTAATAATAGTTAAGCACAAATTGCTTTAGGAGCAATGCATAAGAATGAGTATTCATGGCAATGTCTAGATATTTAATTATTATAATATATTGCATATGTTACGCATTAAGTCAATAATACACGAAGCAAGCCACAATAAATATGTGAAGCAGGTATTTTGATAAAATGCATGATTAAATTAGTTTTTGAGTGACGCCTGTGAGTAGGCAATTTATAGAGCACCTTCCGTAACATTGAATACAGAAGAACTCAATAATAAAATAAATAGAACAATTTTGTTTTTAATCACTAATTTTTATTTTTCACCGACCGGTTTCAAAGCAAACAAGCTTCTTTGTCAAGGTTTACGTAACTAATGAATTGATTCCTTTTTGTTTTATTTCTATCATGTTCACTAAATACTACACTAAATATACTTAAAATTTTTAATAATAAAATATTTATAAAAACAAATCGGACAGCAGAAGCGCAGTATCAGACTCCCCCCTCCCCCTCTTCGTTTTTCCCCTACAGAAGTAACCAACCATTTGCTTTTTTTAAATATTTAATTTTTTAAAATTTGATTTGTTAAAAATTTAATAAAAACGCATTACTTTGAACGACGTCACTGGTTCATATGGATCAACAAATGATATGAGAGCTATGAAGGATACCCGGTTTAAATAGGTGCGAAGGTTTTCAAGGTCACTGTTATCAATGTTTCTTTTTTGAGTGATACCGTGTGTGTTGGATTTGTTCCGACGGTTCCCAGCCCTACATACTACAAAAACGAATAGAAATGCAAATAGAAATAGCTAGTACATAAACACATACTTTTGGCTCCTGCAATGGTAGCCAAAACGTCGAAAAAACCAAAAATGAAATGTGTTTTTGTTTTATATAGGTAGGATTAGCTCTGCACTACTTAGCTACTTTACAGGAATAAAAAATATTAGTGTTATTATTAGTTTGAAAAAAATTCTCAATAAAAGAAAAAAGAAAATCATCTCTCTCGACATACTCGCATATCTTTAGAATTCTTAGGGGTTACATCCAACATCTAGTACTGCCGTCATAAGAAAGAAGGACGCATCTAATATTTTTTTGGAGTTAAAAAACATATTCGGAATCAGCAAATAAATACGCATCTACTAAAAATACATCTATTTTTCTAAAATAACCACAACCCTATTATTTTCACTAATTAATGAGACTAAACTGCAAAAAGTCTTGAAGATTACTAAATACAAAAGGCTGTTCTGACTTTAATAATTATTAAAGACTGATTAAAATACTTATTTTTTCTTCTATTCCGTTTTTAAAAACATCTGAAATGAATGTACCTACTCGTTTTTAATTAAGTTTAAGATCTGCAGGTAATTTCGAAACTAATTGGTTATTAGGTCGGCGTTACTATTTTGAAAAGCAGTAAATGGCCAGTAACGTCTATTTTATTTAGTTGAGTAGAATTTACTGGCATATTAACACCAAAAAAGAAAGACGTTTACTTAATTACTAAATAAAAATGGCGTTTCTAGCTAGAAATGTCTTTTCATTGCAGTATAAGATATTTTCTCGCATTTTTTTTACTAAAAAGAAGATAAAAATGTTCATTTTTAAATATACAACGTAAAATTTATTAAAATTAATATAATATTTATTCCGTTAGGGCAAACCATAATACATACTGTCGCATAATAATATAATAATTTTTGTAGTATTTTTCACACAGTCAATTTTTTAATCTCCGAGTTACAAAAAAAATATTTTCTCCGTTTTTTGTTTTATGTGGAAACGCCCTTCTTTCTTATGACGGCAGAGTATCTGTCTACAGAGCTTTAGACATATTTCATTATTGCTTTACCTTGTTTCTGTTGGATCTAATGCTCGGCTGCTGGGTGATTCCGTACGTGTGGCTAATTACGCTCCTCTCCTCGTCAAACATGCTGTCTATCCTCTGCTTGTACAGCGAGGCGGAGGACACGCTGTCCCTTCCGGACAGGTGAAAGCTGGAACTCCGACCCCCCACCCTTTCGGCCACCATCTGGAAATAAATACACGTGTGAGTGAGATGTAAAGTGAATGAGAGACAAGGAACATTAAGTGAAAGAAATAATCCCACTTCGCCTGTTTATCTGAAAGAGCTCTTTCAACCTCTATCACAGCATGGGCTAAGTCTTCGTTCTAGTAAAGAAAGAACCCTTTTGATACTCATTCACCGCTCTATTTTTTTTGCATACTCTTTCACAGTAGTAGCTAATCGATTATGGAATAATCTACCCAGTAATGTCAGAGACGCTCCTTCTTTATTTACATTCAAATCAAGTATGAGATGTCCCTTTCTTAATATTCTAGATATTTAGTCAATTTTTACTTCTTAAAAAATATACAAGTTTAACAATATTTGATTATATATTGAAATTGTTAATATACCAACAATATGTTTATATTATCTTAAAGGTCTGTGGTAAATACTTCCTTTGCGCGCGGTGACGTAACGTCGTGTTACCACAAGCAAAAGACGGAACATTCTAAAGTTCAAACAATAAAAAAAAACGTGGTGACATACAGTTTAATCATTCCTTTTCCATAATTTATAAAAATAAAAATATATTCAACCCTGTTATATGAAAAAAAAAACATAAATCTGTCGCTCATAATTCACGCGTGTCTCCCCCATCAATGTCAACAACCGACTGAGTTGGTTTCACGTAACACCGGCTATGGCGGCTATAGAACAGCGTCTCTGTCTTCCTTGTTATGTGTTCTATCTTTGTGCTCACTCTAATACAGATGTATTGCTGTATTTGCGGACATAATTCTTCGCGTAAGAAGGGTAAATATTTTTTGTATTAAAATCCAGCATGTTGTACAAATTTTGCTTTCCAAATCAAGTGCAAAAATGTCAATTTGAAGATTACAAAAAAAAATACAACTTCATCATCTAAAAAATAAGAGAGATATATCAAGTCTTGTATCGTATGTATATAATATCACCATTCATATTTAGTATATTTTTAAAATACAAAATATGAATGGTGATATTATTTCATGTACTGATGATACCGTACTTATTATGAGGGGATCTTCATGGGACGAAGTAAATTTAAAATCAAATATAGATATTAATAAATTAAAGGAATGGTTCGATGACAATTTTTTGTGTCTGAATTCTGAAAAAAAACATATTACATCACTTTTACATTGAAAGAACAAGTTATACATCCTATAAATATTTGTATCCACACAACAAAATGCAATGAAGGATATCAGTTTCATAATGATAATTGCCTTCAAATCACTGCAAAATTTAATATTTAGGCATTATAATTGATGAAAATATAAAATAGAAGGAGCAAATAAATAATATTGTAAATAGAATGAGAAAACTTATACATGTATTTATTACATTAAAAAATATATTAACCATAGAAAAATTCAAATCAATTTACTTTGCATTCGCCCAATCCATATTACAGTACGGAATAATCGGAGGGGGTGGTGCTTTTAAAACAAATATTTTACCGGATAAAAAAATACACAAATTAATTTAAAAAGTTATTTTAAAAAAACCTTCTACTTTTCCCACTGTTTAATTATTTAAAAAAATAAGGTTTAAGATTCAAAATTGCCATATAAAAAAAAATTGTTTGCTTCAAATACATAAAGATAAAATAAATAGTAGTACCTATTTTTAGGTCTCAAAACGTAAGTACGCGACCTAGAACAGGTGGTAATATCTTATTTCCTGAATTAAAAACAACTACTGCACAACATCATTATACTTACAGAAGAATATTTTTCTTTAATGAAATGAACAAAGATAGTAAAAAGTACAGTCAGGAATACAATATA
This sequence comes from Micrasema longulum, assembly GCF_059751315.1. Classification (NCBI taxonomy): domain Eukaryota; kingdom Metazoa; phylum Arthropoda; class Insecta; order Trichoptera; family Brachycentridae; genus Micrasema; species Micrasema longulum. The sequence goes on along the minus strand of NW_028280207.1, from coordinate 58,819 downwards.
TTTAAGAATGAAGTGAAAAATTACACATTTAATTCTTCTTTATGTAACACTGTTTGAAAACATCGTTTATATATTTTTTGTAATTTATTTAAGTTATTCTAAAAAAAATATTAATTAAAATAAAATAACTATTTTAAGACGCCACTCCCTATTATGTACACAAGAATTGTTTATTTCTTTTACGTAATGGGAAACGTTAATGTAAATATTTGTAAAAAAATGTATTTAGTTGTAATATTGTATTTTTATTTGTTATTAATAAAAAATAAAAATAAAATAATGTAGACTAGTGTGACTAGAGTTAAAGCAGTATGCCCGCCCTTATGCATATGTATGTAAACTGTGTATGTACTTATATAAAGTGTTTAAATTAATGAATAAATGAGGGAGGGAGTTAGCGGAAGAGTGATCGAGAGGGTGAGTAGGACAGTGGGACAGTGGATGAGTGAGTGAGTGAGTGGGTGATAGAGCGGGTGAGTGATGAGCGAGAAAGTGAGTGGGTGGGAGAATGAGTGAATAGGTAGGAAAGTGAGTTACATAAATTAACATTATAAAAATAATTAAACAGCAAAATATGCAAGACGGCCGTTCATCCAGCTTTGCTTTACGGATCAGAATGCTGGACCATGAAGAAAAAGCATGAACAGAAAATTCATCCTGCAGAAATGAAGATGCTCAGTAGCTCAATCACAAATAACTATTGACGTGCTTAAAAACATGCTAAGCATTTGAGCGAACACAATGAACAATAATGAACATGCTTAAGTTATCGCAGTCATAAGTCAACGCTCGTGTCGGTTTGTTTTTTGTTTTCCTCGTAAATAAATACAGTTCACTGGTGAAAAATCGGCGTTTACTATAAAAAATAATACAATATTGCATTTGCAAAATTGAAAGGAGTATATTATACAAAAATGTGAAAATTAAATTACAATTAATATGGCGACTGCTTTTCTTGAAATCTGGCTTGCTAACCGCCGGCTAAATGCAAAAATAGCATGATAAATAATAAATAAAAATAGCATTTTTGAAATATTTTCCATATTTACACGGCTGAAATTCAAATATGTGATTGCACAACGGATTATACGTCGCAAAACGTAAATATTTTTTTATTATTTTTTTTTTTAATTATAAAAAAAGAAACATTTGCGTTCTTATGATTTACCCAAATATTTAATTTTGAGGGCCATTTTCAACGAGTTGTAAATAACTCACTATTAGAAAATGAGAATCAAGTTGGGGTAGAGTAGGATTCGAACCACGGACCTTTAGTCCGTGAGTCCGAGACACTAGCCACAGGACCACAACCCGATTTTGACATTTAATATGAGGTGCTCACGGATGTTGCATTGTGATCGCGAATACGATAAACAACCATGGTGAGAAATTGTAATCACGTCGCTTATTAACTCGTCGATAGTTATTTGTGATTGAGCTACAGATGATCCGCAGGTGTTACCAGGATTGACAAGATAAAAAAATGAATATGTTCGCGGTAGTTTTGAAAAGGATCTGAGGAGGGAGCAGCTGACCAGTGAAATGACACAAGACAGGAAGAATTGGAGACTCCGTACCAGAAGGGCCGACCCTAGGAGAACTGGGAAGAGGCAAGGAAGAAGAAGAAAACAAGTTAATGTTTGTGAATGGACGACGGTTTTAATTTACCTTGTTGGTATTGTTTTTTCTCACAGCATTATTTTCTTTCGGCTAAAAGATCAAGTCTTCAAAGCAATCGATCATCTGAAACAAACAAAACAATATGAGCTATTTTTACAAACATTATAAATTTATTTTGACGTGTAGGAACGACTGAATGCGTTTGTGGGTCAAAATCATTTTTTTTTAAATATGTTTATTTAGTCTTAAAATAGTACAAACATAATTTATGAATGTCCTAATGTTAACTTATATCTAATTATTATTAAAATGTATACTAATTATTAACATTTCTAAACAATATACGTACACTTTTTAAAAAAAACTTAGCAAAAAAATTATGCGCATAGACAGTTAGAAATTTAGCCCCCATTTACACATTTTAAAAATTGACAAATAAATTTAGTGTATTAATGATACTAAAAAAAATAAAAATAAAATGAATAATAAAAAGGAGTAAGATTACAACACGTCTTTTTTATTATTATTATGGATAACTTATATAGCGTACAAAATACCTCTTGCAGCTACTAAGCGCATAGAAGATTGGAATTCTAGACCCCATTTACAAAATTTAGGTATTTTAAAGTTGGTATATGAAAGCTAGATAACCAATCATCGTGCAGCTACAAAGCGCATGGACGAGTAAAATTCTAGCAAAGTTAGAATGATATCAATAAATTTACATAAAATAGAGCATAGTAGTAAGTTTGTCAAGTGTTCATGCCAAGAAGTAAGCAATAAAAAACTAAATAAATAAAGCACTGTATCAACTCCATGGTTAACAAAGGGAGATAGATGTCCGAAGAGAATCTTTTGTAGACAGTAGGTAGATACCGTCCCCATGTGGTCCACTGACTGCTGGAGAATTTCTGGAAACGCACGTGTGTAGACTGGGGGATTATTCCTATTGTTCCAACGACTTGGTGTCCATTTTGGTCCGTATTATTTCCCTTGTTTATGTATCTTTATTTTTATGCATGTGTACTTTTTAATTAAATAAAAAAATATTCCAAAACGGTAAAATATGTTTATTTAGTCTGAAAATAGTACAAACATAATTTATGAATGTCCTAATATTAACTTATATCTAATTATTATTAAAATATATACTAATTATTAACATTTCTAAACAATATACGTACACTTTTAAAAAAAACTTCTTTAAAGCCAACTCAAATACAATTACTTTTTAAGAGCTAACTTATCTGCTACGCACATGTTTTTTCAACTTACGTTTAAATAAATAAAAAATGATTCTCTTATTTCTGATGGTATTTCCTTATAATATAACTGTACAGCTAGGTAAATCAACGAGTTCTGTTTCTTTGTCTTTTTACGAAATGATCCATTGATCGATGACATACACAAATACAATGATTTCACCTGAAATATAAAGCGACGACCAATCCGATGAAGTGAAGTAAGTCATCATTTTATATTGAAAACAGTACATTGTACGAGTATTCTGCGAGAGTTAATAGGTCTTAGCAACTTGACCGATCACAGAGGAACTGTGGTCATGTCGCCAAACGCCACATATTAAAATAATCCCCACTCATTTAAGCCGATCTTCTATTGGAGTCATCAAAACGATAAGCAATCGCGGTGAGAAAATTTTATGGCGTAGATATTACCCCAGAGTAACAATTCGCTAGAAAATCCTTTTAGCTCTATTGCATAAAACAAGAGCGTTACAATTTTTTGTTAGGTTTTTAGTTTAACAACCAATGTGGAACCGTGGTTTTGGTTTGCGCTTGCAATACTCGACCCGAGTATCTACGGCTCGTTGTATTGCTGTAAACTGTAGCTAACTTCGCGGTTGATAATCATATAAAAGTTTTTGTCAGCATGTTTTTTTTTTTTTTAAAGTTTTATTCATTTTAACAAATTAGTAACATACATAATTGTATTTTTGTTCCCGTAAAGCCGAAGCTTGTCTGCGGGTCTCATTACATTTAAAAAAAAAAATATAAGTAAGTACACAGTTTAATAATAATTGAAGAATAAAATATATTTATACACTTAAGTTTCACTTGCTGTTTAATAATTTTTTGACTATTTTTTTTAATGAAATTATGTTTTTTCTTTACGATTTTTAGCTGGTATTAAATTGTACAGTTTTGGTACTACACTACTCTTTGTTCTGTCACCATAGTAGTTTTTCTGTCGTGGTACCATCAGCTGCTGTGCCGATACTTGTCGGGTCATGATCTGGTGGTTTATTTTGGATTTAAAATTGCAATCGAGGAAATGATCTGTCACTATCTTATACTGACACTGTTTGTTAATTGGAAAAACGTTAACAAAATCAAATAATATTTTATTGTTGTCTTTTGCCTCATTCTTTATTTTTACAGGTACGATAATTTTTAAAATTTGTACCTGTAAGTTCAAGACTATCCGTATAAGATTTAAAACTTAGTCCCCATATTCTTAATCCATATTGAATAATTGGGTCAACTAGCCCCAAGTAAACTAGTCTCAGTACTGGGTATGGTGTGTATGGTTTTAAATGGTACATGTTAAGTAGGCAAACTCTTAGCTTATTGCAAACCGTTTTTATCTGTTCTTCCCAATTAAAAGTCGAATCTGAAATAATACCTAAATACTTATATTTTATGTGCTACTATATTAGCCAGTGGCCTATTATTACTAATAATAGCCCAGCGGCGGCTTTCTTTTACGTCCATTGGGTTAATGAGCTTCCAAATTTTGCTACTAATTAAAAAATATGTACCTAAAATACATTATAAAGATGTAATGTATAATGTAATTAGAGATTGTAATATATTTATTTTTTTAACATTCATTCAAATATATAAGTACCTATTATTCTTCATATTTTTATACATGTTCTCTAGAATATTATCAAGAAAAATCACCGCACGCGTGGGTCATTTCTGTAACTGTCCCAAAGCTAATATTTTCTCCCTACATTTTCGCATGAGAAGAAAAGAGATGAAACGTATCGCGCGTACATGAATATCGAAACATTTCTCCCAAAATTAGTTGAAACGCGAGCATTGTTCCGGTAGAGATAACAATATGAAAGAGTCTAGAATAGGTACAATGATTAATGGATTCGAATGTATTTTACATACTTACACTAAAGGACTAATTCGTTATTAAGTGAGTATTAAAACAAAAAAAAAATAAAGCGTTAAATGGTACTTTGTGAATGTTTGTATCATATTGGAAACTTCAATTTAGACATAATGTATTTTTACAAAAAAAAAATAGTGTGAAAATAATTTTGAAATGCATATGTACCTAAATAGGCATAATAATAAATAGTAAAAAAAAAATTAACCTCCCTTTTTAGCCCTTCCAGCCGCCACCGGTAGCGCCCTTATGATTGAGCTATAGGAATAAAATGATTATGAAAAATGTCGAGCTCACAAACTTCGATTGAATAACATGACCTGGTATTGAGTATGTAGGTAGCAGGTAACATATTTTCCTTATTGGCGGTCGAACCAAGAGAAAACTGGACTAGTAAATAACCATTTAACAGTACAACATATATGTACCTTACACAGCAGTCCATAGTCGATACAACTTGTATTCGAATGCGTGGTAGTGCCAGCAACTGGCAACCTTTTCTCCGGCTGTTAATAATCGTTGTGCCCTATGCACCGCTGGACGCGTATAATGGTGACGATGAATACTTGTGTATCTTCTTTTCAAAGTGTCACTTGTCCTCAGCCGTTTTGAACAAGGATTTGTTGCCATGAAAATTTAAATACAGGTAAACTTCGTTATACGCCGGGGTTTCGTTTTGAGAGACACTGGCGTAAAAAAAATCGGCGTAAAATGAACAAAAATATATTGGAATGTATAGGGTTAGGTTAGGTTCCGTGTCGAAATTCTAAAAACAATTTAATATGTTTATTGAAAAGATATCCTATATATATTCAAAATAAATTTTAAATGTATTTAATAAATACAGTTTAAATTCGTTTAGAAAATAAATAATAGTCTCTTGATATAAATAATGATATTTTATAATAAATTCTCACCACTATTAAACTCTCACACTTTAAAAAAAAAGTATCCAATTTCATTTTCTTAAATTGTTGCTTCCTTTCTTGGCATAAAGTACAGATATTAGAATATTCTTTTAATTTTAATAATAATAAAATAAAAAATATAATACCTTTTTATTTTTCTTAAAAACATAACAAAAACTAATTTAAAATCAATATCACACACACAATAGGCTGTTCGCGTACACGGTAATAGAATAAAACAACGTGTAAAAGTGTGTCTGCTATTAGATTCGCGGCGCCTACTGTCGTCTGGTGTCAGCCGAACCGGGGAATCCCACGCCGGTACCAACCGGCGTAGTTGTGAATCGGCGTAAATCGAACCGGCGCAAAACGACGTTTACCTGTACTGTATATTATTTTCAAAATTTATTATATTCTTCGCTGCGATGCATTATTCAACAATTTTTATTTTAAATTAGGTTTTGAATGTATAAACATATTTTTCCTAAAATTTTTTTTTTCTAATCTTTATACCCTCTCCCCATTGACATTAATACATAGACGACCTACAGAGTTAAATATTTTAAAAATTAGTGACTCCAAAACGTGCCCATAGTCCTCCATAGATTCTGCTTCCATTAATATGATCTTTTTTACATTTTATCTTTGTAAAACTCCCTGCTGGAAACTTGATTCCTTCGACTCTGAGACTCTAAACAAGGCCTGCCCTCTCGCGATTCGCGTGTTCGAAGAAATAGGGAACTTTTGATTTCACGTAAACTATTTGATGTTATATTTTTATGTGGAATAATGAAAGGTGTAGGACTTACGATTTATTCCCTTTGGCACTGGTCCAGAAAAACACTGTTTTCGTTTGCACAAATCACTTTTTACGTTTCGTGTGTGTTTTTGATGACTCGAATCATTGTTACGCTCGCGGTACGTTTTTCATTGCGTGTTCGCGCGTGTTGCTTTCTTGACTGCCGCCAGGGAGGAAGGTGCATTGGAATTTACAAACAAGGACCACCGGAATCAAAGGAAGGAATGGCTTGATACTTGAAGAAAAAATAATGAATCCGAAACAACCCCTTACAATAAAAAGTGCTTTTCCCTCTTTTAATTTTGAAATTTATACTCTGTCCCTTTGTCGCAGACCCACAGTTTGGACTGTATTCCACAAGCCCCAGAAGCAAGGGGGTGGATGTTTGCCGTGTCTCGCTGCCGTCGTCGCTCTCTAGTATTGTTAATATTTTTCTACTTATTTTGTTTATGCTTTAGCTGTAAAAATCCCAAACAAAATAAAATAAAATAAAAATAAAAATCCTTTTTTTTAAAATTTAAATCTTAAAGTAGGGCACACATATCATACATATTGTTATGTGTGTTCTAATAATAACATTGCTAATATATTTAATTTATAAATTGTTTATCACAAATGTCTTGACCATTATTTAAAATTTTGATATGTTTTTTTCTTCATAAATATTTTTTTCCATTTCGTAATACTTTTTAATTGCTTTAAATAAAATTGAATTTTGTGACTTTGCCTTTTTCCTAAATGGAAGTCTAATTTTGTTCTTTTCTCTAGTATTGTGATCGTGTAAGAAGGGAATTTCTCAAAAACATTTTCCCTCTCCGTCGTATTAATTTTTTATACAGTTCAGTGTGCGAAATAAGATCAGAATCCTGGACAAGGGTTTGAGATGGCTACAGTCAAATAAAATTTTGACCATTTTGAAAGTGTAAGATTGATCACCTTACCTTCCCGTAACATATGAAAGAGGTACGTCGTATTTCGTATTACAATGCAGTGCCCTATGTTCCACTAGACGCGGATAAGAGTTTGATGATGATATGTTTAAGTTTAAAAAAACATTTTTCAAATGTCAACACACACGGGAGCTTATCCCAAATCAATCGATAAAAATCGTATCGATAATTGAGTTATGACCAGCACGTTAACAGGTTGATAACCGCTGGCATATCTAGAATATATTGATGCGTGATAATGATCGAATATCGAGATAATCATCACCCGGTACTCTGCAGTCTCAGCACGCAAGAATTGGACTCGACGAAGCGGTAAAAATCATTCTCATCTCGATAAAAACATAAATCTTACATGTCCGAACTTAATGTTTAAAAGAACCGTGACGTGTGGATCAAAGCAGTATTATTCCCTGGTACCACTTGTGGATGTTTTTTTTTGGTTTAAGAGGATATGCGTCTGGAGAGCCGCGGACCTATTAATTTATCGCTTCCACATTCGTTCGTGTTATATTATTTATTAATTTAAGCGTTTGTTTATTTTTTTATATTTTTATTAATAACAAATAAAAATACAATATTACAACTAAATACATTTTTTTTACATTAATTAAATACATATATTTACATTAACGTTTCCCATTACGTAAAAGAAAAAAACAATTCTTGGGTACATAATGAATGAGTAATGTCACTTGCACTCGACCATATCTCTTCATGGACAAAAAAACATGGACTTCTCATAAATCCAACAAAAACCCAAATTGTACTTGTTGGTAGTAAACAAATGTATTCAAAAGTGAATTTTTCCACACTTACTCTTTTCAAAATAGATGGTACAGAAATTCCATTCATGACTTCAGTCAAAAACTTAGGTATTATCATTCATAAGCATTTAGAGTGGCACGATCAGGTTAACGAAGTTAGTCGTAAACTTTATAGCAGTTTGCACTCACTTAAAAGATTACAGAATTTCTCTCCAATTAATGTTAAGCAAACATTAGTCCAGAGCTTACTTCTTCCACTCCTTGACTACGCGGATGTATGTTATCCAGATGCTAACTCTGAATTGCTTGATAAGTTAGAACGATTGCAGAATATTTGTATTCGTTATATCTTTAATCTTCGCAAATTTGACCACATAACCGAGTATCGCACGCAACTACACTGGCTCAGTATCAGGCATAGAAGAAACATTCACATTCTATCACTTCTTCACAATATTTTAAATAAGACCACTTCGCCTGTTTATCTGAGAGAGCTCACCCAACCTCTTTCACAACACGGACTATCTCTTCGTTCTAGTAACGAGAGTACCCTTTTAATACCCTGTCACCGCTCTAATTTTTTTGCCTCCTCTTTCACAGTAGGAGCCGCTCGATTGTGGAATAATCTACCCACTAATTTTAGAGACGCCCCTTCATTATTTACATTTGAGTCAAAATTGAAACGTCACTATCTAAATATTTAAATTGTTCCTTTATCCTTCTTCTTTCCTTTCCATCCCCTCTCCTCTCTTCATAGTATAGTGTTATTTTTTCTTATATAAATATATTTATTTTTGTTAATCTTTACTTTTAATTTTTGTATGAAATTGTAAGATTCAATATGTCCATGTATTTATAATTTTCTCAAACTGAACGGTTTGGGTAGGTAGGAAGAAATTGCCTTAAGGCAATATGCCCGCCCTTACATGTATATTTATTGTATATGTATATAAAGTGTCGAATAAATAAATAAATAATGGGGAGTGTACATAACTTACAATAGTTTATTTTATTTTAATCAATAATATTTTTAGGATAACCGATATAAATTACAAAAAAATTACAAACGACGTTTTTAATCAGTGTTACATAAAGAAGAATAATAAATGTAACTTTTCACTTTTTTCTTAAATATATTGTATTCCTGACTGTACTTTTATTATCTTTGTTCATTTCATTAAAGAAAAATATTCCTCTGTAAGTATAATGATGTTCTGCTGTAGTTGTTTTTAATTTAGGAATTAAGATATTACCACCTGTTCTTGGTCGCGTACTTACGTTTTGTGACCTAGAAATACTACTATTTATTTTATCTTTATGTATTTAAAGCAAACAATTTTTTTTATCTAGCGATTTTATATCTAAAACCTTAATTTTTTTAAATAATTAACAGTGGGAAAAGTAGACGGTTTTTTCTAAATAACTTTTTAAAATTAATTTTTGTATTTTTCAAGGGAAATTATCATTATAAAACTGATATCCTTCATTGCATTTTGTTGTGTGGATACAAATATTTATAGGAGGTATAATTTGTTCTTTCAATGTAAAAGTGATGTAATATGTTTTTTCAGTATTCAGAGACAAAATATTGACATCGTACCATTTTTTAAATTTATTTATATCTATATTTGATTTTAAATTTACTTCGTCCCATGAATATCCCCTTATAATGACTACGGTATCATCAGCACACGAAAATATATCACCATTCATATTCTGTATACTAAAGATATTATTAACATATGTCATAAACATGATAAATTACTTGGATAAACATGATAAATTACCTGGTCCATGAAGAAATTGAAAAAATAATATTTTCAGGCGTTGCCTAGTGTGTAGGTGAAATAATTCAATTTGATGAATCTCACCCGCATAAATAAAGGTTTCAGCTCTTTAACTTCACAAACATCAACAGATGAAAGAATTGAAGGAATAAAGATGTTCAAATATAGGCAGAATGGTGAATGTTACACAGTGTGTAAAGTGGCCACTTAAACCAGCCATTGACAGGTCATAAGCCCAGTAGATGCCTGGACTTCTATATTACCTTCTCTTAAATGTTCTTCATCTCTGTTGTAATATGTTAATATGTCATAAATAAAATGATGCGATTTGATGCGGTAAATACGGTTATCGAATATGTTTCCTATAAATAAAAATATCATTGAAAAAATAGAAAAAAGAAAGAGAATAGTTATAGCCCAAAAGAAAAGAAAAAAAAGTACAGTTTACGTTAATATAAAAATTAAATTAAATATATAAATATGTATATATATATATGCACATACAAAAAATAGAATAAATTTATAAATGATTCAATGGGATTACATAATATTTAGATGACTATCCTCAATAAATTCTCAGATTCCTTACTTCCAATGTCGTTGACAGACATTGGAAGTAAGGGTTAAGCTAGGGTTTCCTAGGACAGCGGTGCCCGTATTTTAACGGCCGTAGTGAACGGTGATGCGGTGAATAATCGTCGTAACGGTGACTAGAGTGTGGTTTCTTAGGAAAACGGTGTTATCAACACCATTTAACACTGTTTCCCTAGGAAACCACTCTCTAGTCGACGTTACGACGGCTATTCACCGCATCACCGTTCACTACGGCCGTTAAGGTACGGGCACCGCTGTCCTAGGAAACCCTAGCTTTAGGGAGACAGCAAAGTATATCGTGACTTCAAAACAACAAGGGTTCAGGTCGTCAACCATACAAGCAAAGTTATAGCCCCCCAAATATTAGAATAAAAAATAGTACTTTCTAGAAAATATTTCAAATATTTTTTCATCCCAGATTTATATTTGTATTGAATAATTATATAAATGCATTAAGAAATGTATGCTGTCATAGTAATATTACTAATAATTAATTCAAGATTTTGGACTAAGTTGCTCTTAGATTCGCATTATTTTTTAAATTTATTTTTAACCCTTACGGATTATTACATTTATTTTACGAAAATAACATATAATTTTTTATTCATACTCTGTTGTTGATGGTGGTATTTTTTACATCTTTTGAAAAGTTTGTCTAAGTCCTTTGCTTAGTTTTGTTTAGTAGTATATTGTATAATTTCATTCCCTGATTTATTAGTCTTGATTGTCTTAGTCTCGTTTTGGAATGTTGTATGTGATATTGTTCTGATATTCTTGTATTAATAATAATAATAATCATAGTTTATTAACAAAAAAACAATTGCTTTATCTACTACACATGTACATACACACTTAGGTAATAGATTTCTCTGGATCATGTCTAGTCTGCCTGCACAACCTGTTTTAAGGCAGACATTTTTATGAAAAATATAATCAATAACATTACTAACTTCTTGTTAATTTACCATACATTTATACAATATTAATTTATTATTTAGGAATGTATTTTGAGTAAATTTTCCGATTTTTCTCGACCTAAACCCAGTAACCAATTTTTTACTAATTTATTAAATTGAATCCGGGTCATGGTTTTGCAATCTTTGGGTAACATATTGAATATTTTGGGGCCCAGAAACCTGAAATTTCGTTGTCCGAATTCAGAGTTTGTGACAGACCCCATGACCCATCCTCTAGTTTGACTTCTGGTAGTGTGGGAGTGTTCCTTTTGGGATTTGATAGAATAACTTACTTTCACAATTATTATTATTCTGAAAATATATAATTGCCTCATATCTAAGATCTCAAATTCCTTAAATAACTTGACGCTGGGGTAAAGGGCTTTTTAAAAATTATTTTAATGATTGATTTTTGAGCAGATTCGAGAGGTTTTAGTATCGATTTATTAGTGCCTCCCCATCCTATTATGCCATAAGTTACAATTGAGTTACGACTAGAAGATATGGGAAAGTTTTCTAATTTTTTGTGTTATATATTCTATGTGTTCTGTCCATTTAAAATTGCATTCGGCCAAAGTTCGGCCTCCGTGGTGTAGTGGTCAAGACGCTTGACGGAAGGTTCCGGGTTCGAGTCCCGGTGAGAACACAAAAAAATAAAATGTTATTTTTCTCAAGCCTGGGTGCTCTGTGATGTAATTCACCACTGTAATTAGGCCTCCTGGCCTGTTGTGGTGCAAAAAAATTAATGTAATGTAATAATGTAATAATATTTTTTAAGATGTTTTGAACTAACTTAATAAACATATGTGTTAACTTAATAAACATATGTATTTATGAATAAAACATAATTCTTTAAATGATTGAACGTAAATATTACGAGTCTTGGTATTTAATACTTCCGTTAACGGTGTGCACAAAACGAATATTTGACATTCGCAAAATATTACGTGTTTTTGCAGGCATCATAAATAATAAAAACAAGTTTATTTTTCAATCTCTAAATCAGCTAGTAAATAAATTAGTCATACAATAAGATTCATTAATTAATCGTTTAATAACGGAAGACTATAAATAATATTTGACTATTATATTGACTTGAATAACTTCTCGCTGTTTTCCGACAGATGGTGTCATCTAAGCTTTTTTACATCGGGCAATACTACAGCCAATTCCATCATAGAGCTCTCCCTTTTTAATCAATTTAAATTATGACTTATTCTATCTAACTGCGACACACTCCAACTTGCTTTTAATGATGCACACGCTTACACACACCTGAACACTTACTCTTGTACAAATACACACAAACCTCCACCCTAACATATACAGGGTGTTCATTAAGCCCTGTCACATCCGAAACCACGATGATCAGTATGAGCAAGAAGACATATTGGCACATTAAAATAAACTTTTAGAACGAATAAAATTTACAAAAATTAAATATAAAAAAAAACAAATGGTTGCTTACTTCTGCAAGGGAGAAGCGAGAGGGGAGGGGGGAGTTTGATACACCATCAACCACACGGCCTCTCGCTTCTCCCCTGCAGAAGTAAGCAACTTTTTGTTTTTTTAAATATTTTATTTTTAAACAATTTCTGCGTTCTAAATTTTTTTTTAAATATGCTAATATGTCTTCTCGCCCATACTGATCATCGTGGTTTCAGATGTGACAGGGCTTAAAGAACACTCTGTATTTTTATATGTACGCACTCACACATTTAAGAATGTACAATAATTTAATGAATGATTATTTTTATTTTTTTAAATATTTTTTTATTTGAAATTTATTTACAAACCTTTACGATTTACATGTAACAAAATATTTTTAAAATTTATATTCTACTGTTAATGATAATATTTGAACATCTTTTGTAAAAGTTGTCTGAGTCTTTTGTTTAGTTTTGTCTGGTAGTCTGGTATAATTCCAGTCCCTAAACTTAGACTCGTCTGTCCTTGTCTCCTTTTAGAAACATGTACACTGATATTGTTCGGATATTCTCGTATTGTGTCCATGTTTACTACAAGTTTTTTCAAGTTTTAGTTCATCGTCACAATTACTTCAGTGGCTAATTTATTTAAAAAAATAAGCATTCTAGTTGAAAGAGTTAAGTTACATGTAATTGTGTTTGTTTAAAGATTTATTATTTAAAATGCCCCCTTAATGTAAGAACATTTACGTATTAATTCATTTTATATTGCAAAATGTGTTTGTTTAATTTTTTCACTTATAAAAGACTGCTGAAAGATTCCTCTGCCAGAGGGGTTGTCCAAACAATACCAGTGGCGGATACAGGGTGGTAATTTGTTTAACTAAATAGGTACCAGTGGCGAATGGTGATTTTATTTACAGGTAAGTTATAAGAAAACATCATAAATTTGTACCTACATAGGAGGTACATAATATAATGTAAGTAATATATACTATACATTGATATTTTTCTGTGGTTCTGTGTGATACAACAACTCTCATCCATGAAATCAACTCAAACGATGTAACTTCGTGATATACTTTATTATATAGATTAGACATTACTTTTATATGTAATTTATTAAAAAATAAATTAAAAATAGCACTATAAATTCAGTCGATATTATGTATTCAATTGAAATGTCAACTGGCCGCATTGTTCTAGTAATTAATAGTGCTAAAAACGGCCGCGTGGAGCGCTATATGTCCTGCAATATGACGCATGAAAGTAATTATGGTCTTATGTCAAAAGTACCATCTCAAAGAAAAATAGTACTTAAGAAACAATGTTTGAAATACTGATTTCCAAATCAAGAATCTTCAAATAATTTGTGTAATCTGCAAGTTTAATCTAGGAGAAAAAACCCGCACTGGGGTTAATACATTCAAAATATAGTATACTTATTTGTATGAAAAAATAAGCTGGAATAATCGGCTAGTTTTTTGGCTCACCGCAGGCGCTGGGCGCGCTTTTATAAAATTTATATTCATATTAGGATAAAAATACAAACGTTGGAAATGGTTTAAAATAAATGGTAATTATTTATTTGTTTTTCTGTAAATAAAGTTACAATAAAACATTATTATGGTTAGTCAAATATAATGGTAAGCTGTGCATAATCGCTTCTATACACGGTTCGCCCCTGATAGGTACATGTGTATTTCACAATGATTTTCACACAAGTTTTTTTTGTAAAAATACGTGAATATATATATACATTTTTCCAATATGATACACAAGTTAACAAAATACCTATCATAGCGAGAGCACTTTATCTTGGCTCATAGAGTTTCTTAAAAAGGTCGTAACGCAAAACAAAGTAAGATCGTCAAGATTAACTTTGCAAATCGGCACTCATACGTTGTTTTTAAAAATAGTATTCCGATAGAGAAAGTCTATCACTTGGGTCTTATTTGGCTAAAGTACCTTACAATAGAAGATATTAATTAATTACAATGAATAACACAAAATATTCAGGGCATCTCAATCTGTCGAAATGTAAAATAAAATTAATAATAACGGAATTACAATAATTATTACAACGAACAGATGTTTCTCCAACTGTTTTGGCTGCAATGAACCGTTGGACAAGTGAACTTTCCGTACTTTAAAAACGTAAAATGTCGCTCCCCATCTGCTAGAAATTGTAAATCAAAAATAGCGGATTGGCTGTGCAAATAGTTCAGTGGGGTACGATTACTTGCAACGTTTATAAGTTCAATTTTGAATAACGGATAAATTGATTTCGTCAATTGAATGGAACCATCAATACAATTCGATAAGCAGATGTCTTTCATTAAAAATATATTGCAAATAAACCAACAAAAGATGTAGAAAGTGTTGTTTTAACTTAATTTGTACGAGTGATTTTTTATTGCACGGGTAAATTATTAAGACTTTGAATAAACTTAATAGTGATGCTCAATAATTTGTAAATATGTATTTTAACTATTGCTAATCGAAAAATTATTTATCATTAATATTTACCTATTTAACTCAAGCTCCTCCTTCCATCCCCTCTCCCTTTTTTTCAACTATTTCTGAAACGAAATAAAATACTGAAATAAATTTTGTTAAAAAAATTGCCGGTGTGTTAAAAGTGTATCTTATCAATAAATGTTTCTATAATATAAACGAATATTTGGAAGATGTAAAGGAATAATGTAAAATGCATTAAATATAATTAATGTAAGCAATCGACACCATGTAATGTTTTTACTCTTTGTATTTTTCTAAACTTTTTCATTTATTTGTTTTTTGTTTCAATTTAAATTTTTATTTTTGAAATAACTTTTTATTCTATTTTTTTATTTAATTTTGGTTAGACTGTAAGAAATTGCAAGTGGCAATAAGTCCAACATTGAACTGTGTATAACTTTGTTATTATTTAAGTATGTATGACATTGTATGGTATGGTTAATAAAGATTTATTATTTAAATTTATTTCAACAGAGAGGGAAAACATTTTGCGTGACGTCACAAGCCCATTTGGCATCCGAATGGTCGTTTTGGCGCCAATTCAAAGTATGCGTTTTTAAACCGCTCTGAAAAATTAACGCGTGGACATAAAAAAAAACTGTACAGTTACCATAGTAATTTTTTTCTCTATTTTTTTGCAAATTAAAAAAAAACGTGATGATACCCCTTTACAGGTTACCGATGAAGATACTTTTAATTTGCATGCGAATATACACATTTTCGTACATAAATATCGATTTTACTTTATATCATCTCGATATGTACCGATGGAGATAGCGTTTATAATCGGCGGCCCGCCAGGTGGGTGCCAACCCGTCTTTTGTCATTAGACCACCTTGCCTGAGGTCAGCCAAAACTTATTCTGCCTGTTCTGGGTCACCATTCCAGTACTTTTTAGTGCATCTAGAGTCCGTGGTTCTGGCCATATAACCAGCCCAAACTGTTTAATAATCTATTTTCCGTAATTTATACAAATAATATTCATTATTCTAAAAAAATAGAGAGATACATCAATCCTGTATTATATGTAGAATTCTGTGACACCACAAGTGTAAAGATAACGCCATTTTTTTTGCAAAAGGCTTAATTTGATCTAACAGGAAAATAACAAAAAACACTTGAAGATAAATCCGCTTCTTGATGACTGATTCAACTTTTATCGTAATCCGTTGGTTTTACAGTTCGCAGAAATAAATTTACAGACATTTGTTTGGCAAAATCAAGTTGTATACAGTGGTAACTAACGAATAGTATATAAATTAACGCCCGGAATGATTATTCATTTATATTTAAAGTGTATTCTCGTCTGCCAACTGCTGAAAAGAAACTGAACAGCATAACAATTATTAGGGATAACTGGGTCTGATTTAAGAATCTTGTTTCAAAATGGCGATCTTCGACGAAGTTAAGTGCAACCTGAAGCCTTATGCTGGACTCATTCGTCTTTAGAATCGTATGCGACTTCCGGAATTCGACGAGTGACAGCATTCTTGAACCACCCACGAATGCAGTCGATCTAAAACCAATCGACTTTATCTCGAGTGCCCCAAAGCACTCGACATTGACAGTCGAATGCGACATCGTAACTACAGCTGTCAAACTTTCTTCTTGTAAAACGCTCGGCATTCGTGTTTGAATGACAAGTAGGTATTTTTGTTGTATTTAACTTAAAATTTTCAACACTGATCAATGTTATAATGAGCGTATCAACCAATGTGCAACAAATATTACTGTACTTATTATTTATCCATTATCAAATGAAGTTTTACTAGAAACATTATTTCAAAATTATTTTATTGCTTGTCAATGTCAAAATACGTATTTAAGAAATATGTATATAATCCAATATTTTATTTATTTTATTTTATTTCATTTTATTTGGGAAATCAACAGTCCTACATACATATTTTTAGTAAACAAACAGATTTAGTGTATAAACTCAGAACTAATAACAGATTTTCACATAGTATACAACGTTAGTAAAGAAACTATATTACATATCAAATAAATACATTCAATTTATACGTATAAAAATGTTATTTTCATGTACTCAATAATCAAAGATTTTTTAATATTTATTTTAAGAACATTAAGTTACTGTAAATTGGGCGGGATAAGGACAAAAATGCTTGAAGAGAGGATAAGGAGGGGAGGGGAGATGTACATATTTATTATTATAATGTCTACTAAGTTACATAATACATTTTTAGTGTAAATTTTAAATCTGACAGAGTGATGTTTGTGTAATCTGTATTTTTAAATTTTGTATTGTACATTGAAAAAGTCATACGAAAAAAATCATTTTTAACATACGATGTTTTACTTATTGGTACATGTTTTTAAAATTCATTAAACAAATATGAAATATTTCTAATAAAATGTAAATGTGTGTTATGTCGAAGGCAAATAATAATTATCAATGTTGCAGTGTCGCCGTACGATTAAATGCCCTAACTTTTACTAAGCATCCAAGAAAACATTTTTTATATCCAATTTCTCGAAGCACCGAACTTACTCACAAGCAGCATAATTCTTAAAAATATTTGTGGTCTTAAAAGCAAAAATGTCAATGTCATACTAAGAGAATCACTCCCTCCACGTACCCAAAAATCCGTTTCAAAGGCCGTGGGAGTTGCTATCGATTTCCCTCATTCTAAAAAACATTTTTTTTTACCATAAACGAGTTACTCTTTAAAAAATTTGATGTCACATATATATATATATATATTTATGTGTGTATGTCAAAAATATTTAAAAAAATCAAATACAAAAAAAAAATAGTGGCACAATGATCATTATGCAATCTCAATTTCAATTTAATTTACAGCCTCTCTGAATAAGGACTGGAAGCTATCTTTGAACACCCTTTCGTTACAAATTCTGTCTGCCCATGCTATTTTGAGGACTCTTCTAGGGTAAATTATACCCTTGTCGGCACTTAAAGAGTTGATATGTTATTAAGGTAAGTTATTTTTTTTTAAGTAAGTACTAAATTAAATGTAAAACAAATTTTAAAATAAAATTAACTGCACATAATAATAATGTAGCTAGAGATTTAAAAAAAAATATATGTAGATCAAAAAACGTAGTTCTTTATATAATTGGTACATATATCATTTATATTTTTATGTATTTCATTACTTTATATTTGTTTTTTATTATATACTATACTATTTTATTTATGTTTAAGTAAGATATTATATTCTTGGCACATATATATATATATATACACCTTATATTTGTATAATAACGATTTTTAATTTCTTAAATTTGATTGGCTAGGCGATTATAATTAAGTAGCTTTAGTTTTTTTATTGTTATATTAGTATAGGACTGCTTATACTCTATCTTAGAACAGGCTGAGCCATGTTAAATGGAGATTATCATAAACACAGAACACTCCGTTTTTATTTTCTATTCATTAGTTTTATACAGATTCCCAGTTATTAATTATGTATACTAATTTTATGCAATAAATTTATTACAAAAAATAATCAAAAAAATAGATACGTTTCGGATATTTAAATAAAAATAATGTTTTTGGTTGTGAGACATGGTGCCTTACCGAAAGATATAAAAAAGACTAGATGCCTTCGAGATGTGGTGCTACAGAAAAGTATTAGGAATTTGCTGGAGAGACCACATCACTAATGACGAGTTTCTCAACAGAATCGAAGAAGGTAGGCACCTAATCAAAACCATCTCAGAGAGGCGAGCCCGATGGATCGGCCACATTATGCGCCATGAGGGTCTCCTGCACGACATCATAGAGGGAATGGCTGAGGTGACAAATTATAGAGGGCGCCCCCGACGGGAATATTTGGAGCAAGTGTGCGAAGATTTAAACTGAGCCTCATATGTCGAGCTGAAGAGGGCTGCAGAGAATGGAGACCGACGGAGGACGAGATGCAGGACTTAGCTGCAAACCAATCCCCAGGATTGAGACTGCGAAGAAGAATGTTTTTATATAAAAAAACTGGGTACTGGTGAATGGTATGCTTTACCTTAATATAACAATTAGAACGCCTTAAAATTCTTCGTGGTAGCTTATCATATTTATAACATGAATAAAAATTCGTTGATAGCTCACGCTTTTGTGAACTCAATTTTGGTACTCCCTCCTTAAAAATAGCCTCTGGTTTTCTCCATTATTAAAATAACATTATTTCATAACTCAGGCCACGTTACTGCCAACCGATTATAACTGCGCATTTTAGTAAGTGCATAGTACATAACCTAACGATATCAATACCTGTCTAAATAACAACAGATTACTGTTTGTTTTTTATACAATTTCGCATAGGAACTTGTTGTAGACTAACGAACAAATATTTGACATAAATTGTTAACTTGGATGTTTTGAACTATGTTTAGATACAGAACATACTGACGTCATCACCATGATACCCCTGTCCACGGTGCATAGGCTACTTCATTTAGTGGACCAATTAGTTGTTTACCAATAAATCGCTTTAAGCTACTTTTTTATTTGAGTCAGAATTAAACCTCAATTTTAAAATTTATAACAAACAATTTTTCTGTGATTTATAAAATGTTTTAACTGACATGACACTGATGGAGTTTCTCAAATGACTAATTCACAGGCTTGGGTCGTTTCTGGTCGTGTCACTATAAACTGTTTCTCTGGTAACAAGACAGACATAACAAGAATACAAAGACAACAAAATAAAATTCTTAAACTAACATACAACCTACCCTACCTGACCTCTACGACTGAACTGTACAAAAAAACACACCAGTTTGACATAAACTACTTGACTAAAATTGAGACCTTAAAAATTGTGCACAAAATAACACTGGGAAACATACAAGACGACGACATAATATTAGCCAAAAATGCTGACATACATAAATATATAATATAATATAATAAATACCAGACAACAAAAACACTATTGTCGTATTGAAAAAGCAAAGACAAACACAGGACAGTCAAAAATACTACATAATGGACTTAAACACTACAACGACCTACCTTACTACTTGAAAACTTTTAATGGAGACAAATTTAAAATCAATCTGAAAAAGCACATGATGACTGAACTAACTAGACTAGACGAGACATAAAATGACTAGACAATATTAAATTTCTAATGTAACCCTAACGGGTTTTTTAAAATTGTAAATAAATTAAAAAAAATAAAAAAAATAATTACTGTATGTACAATATTTTCAATAAATAAATCAATTATGTAGTTTGACTATATTCTTGACTTAAAAGGACAATAAATCAAAAAAAAAGTTTGTATTTGAAGCACTAACTTTGTGGCTATTCATTATAATAAAATAAATAAAACAACTTTACAACAAGCTTCTTCGTCCTATCTAACTTCGAAAATAATGATATCAAATTACCACCCGTGTAAGGAAAAAACGACTTGATTTATTGGGTCCACGTGTAGTATTTAGTGAACATTTTAAAAATAAAAAAGGAATCAATTCATTAGTTACGTAAACCTTGACGAAGAAGCTTGTTTGCTTTGAAACCGGTCTGTGGAAAATAAAAATTAGTGGTTAAAAACAAAGTTGTTTTATTTAGGACAATAAATCATTTGTAATTCTCAGAACCAGACAATTCTGGTAGTGGTTACTACTGTAGTTCGGTATATTTATTTATTTATTTTGTTCATTAATGCCCAAAAGGCATTTACAAAAAATAAAAATAAAATACATGCTAACATACAAAAGAATAGACACAGAATATACAGAAAAAATATGTGAAATTAGTTAGAAAGGATATAATAAAAAGTTTTGCAAAGTAAAAAAAAAACAATAATAACAAAAGTATGCAAGAAAAAACAGTAAGCATATAAACAAAAAATGCTAAGATATAAGCTTATGAAATAAATTTTGTAAAGCAAACAAAGTAAATAAAGTGTTACGGTAAGCAAGAAAGCCAAATTTAAGTTAAATTAATAAACAAGCAAGCATATATTATCGCGAAAAAAGAAGAAATAAAAAAATGTGTATATGAAATGCGTATTTGCCAATACTACAATGCAATTTGATATAATAGTAAAAAAAAAAACAAATGTAATAAAAATAAACAAGTAAGTATTTTTTTAATTTATGGAATTGAGTTGTCAATAATCGTTTGACGAGCAGCTATAAATAAACTTGATATTGTGGACTTATAAGATAATAAAGAATTGGACAGAATGTCTGCCGCCGTTCCATAAGTGTTACCTAACCTATGCAGTCTCGGTATCAATGATGGTGAATATGGTCGGTATGAATTGTTTTGTTGGTTAGAAGAAGTACTGGAGCAATGAAACAAAAAAGTACTCCTAGTGTTGACAGCAGGTACTCTAAAATTAATCAATTCAAGTATTTTTGGAACGCCAAAAAGAGAGTTTAATAAATATATTTAATAAATATGTTTAACGTTTATAAATGCTATTTTTAAAACTGTGTAATATGCATTCCTATATCGTTTTTGTATTATTTTATTCTAAAGATAAGAGGTTTACTTATTAAATTTATTATTTGTTTTTTAACAAAACTCTGTTATTACAATATTTGAGTTTGTCCAAATGTTCGCAGACAAAAAACTGGATTTCACCCCCTCGGGAGTCATTAAGATTTACAAATTACAACAGGGATGGAGAATACCTTAAATAAGGAAATATGGAAGTATAGGCATTTACGTAGGCTTATGTAAGGCTTACATAGGCAAAGTGGCCACTCAAACCAGCCAATGACAGGTCATAAGCCCTGTAAATGCCTAGACTTCCATATTCCCTTATTTAAGGTATTCTCCATCCCTGTTGTGAACTCTGTTATGTTTAATAAACATATATTTGTACATAAAGGGCATTTGTGCCTTGACACCAATAAAATTTTAAAAATGTAATGACTTCCTTGTGAACATAATTTGTCCCGTGAATGTTATTGAATTAAAGTTTATTCAAATATACCCGTAAGCCAACAGAAATGATTCGACACCCTTAGAGAAAATTCAGGCAATTAAATTTCTGAAATAGTTAAGGTTGAGGATTGCAACTACTGGGTACTGTTAATGTAAGTTTCCTTTGCGAATGTTATCATTGACCTACAAAACACTATAGAAACTATAGAAAACAGGTTGTATAAAGATGGAAGACTGTGGAATTACAGTTAGCTTGCGGTTGCACAATGGGATAGATCCAGAGGGAATTGCAAAAGAATTTGAAACACGTTTTTATATTGACAGATGATTTCATATTAAGCCCTTGAATTAAAAGTACTTTAAGCTTAAAAATAAAAAAATCAGGATTCAATCAAATTTGTAATTTTCTTGTTTTATCTGTTTTATTACATGTATTTTTTCTTATTATTTTTAAAAATGCTTTGGATTTATGTAAGAGATTCGCTTGTAAACAAAAAACCTTCCCACCTTTAAATAATAAAAGCTGAATCCCAATTTCGGTCCAAAACCTCCCAAAAATGAACTTTTTAGCAAACAAGTTGTAAATATTTATGTTTCTGTCCCCTGTTAAAATACTTATTTGATCTTATCTCCAAAATATGTTAAGAATAGTATGAAAACTGTAAATGTTGTAAACAATTCACCAGTCTTGAAGATACCTACTTAGGCGAAAGCGCTCGTTGGTCAAAATAATAAAAAGTAAAACTAAACCAAGAAGTTTCATTGATTAGTTTATTTATAATTTTATCATAATCATTAAAAAATATATGTATTTTGTCTGCCACTCAAAAACGTGTCTATGGACTGGTACGGCTAGGTACAAAAAAAATGAAAATGAAAAATGATTAAAATACGTACTATTCATTTTTTGTTGTTAAGTGAAAAAAAAAATTAATTTATCAGAAAAAAAAGGAAAATAATTAAGCGGATAAAGACGAAAATAATTAAGTGGATAAAGACGGTCAGAGAAACTAATAACATTATCATGCAAATCCCACTATTCACCATCACCATAGTAACCGCACGATAATATTTAACCAACGTGCTGAAAGGACACATGCTATTTGTAGCTAACACTAACACTAACATTTACAATTTTTGTTTTTGTTTGATCTTGTGGAAGATATGGAAGTGAATATGGAATTGTATTTTGATAAAGAGTGTGAATAAATAAATAAATATAGTTGGAAAAAAGGGGTAGGAGTATGAATTTAGTTGGTGGTGACGCTGTGGTGACCATTACAATCGAACATCGTAATATTGGCTTTATTTGAACGTAGCTATGCAAAAAGCAGCTAGTCCACAATTTTGAAAAATGCGATATTGATGTTATCGGGTGTTGTTAAGTCAACTCTATTCTCTGCCAAAAACAGCTAAGCTGCGAACGAAGTGTAATAATCACATTAAAAATAGTGCTGATCGCACAAACAGCATTTCTCAACTTGCTGAAAACACCCACAGTACTAGAAAAATCTTATGGCTTAGATGCTGATGGGAAGATTAATGCCTCCAGAAATCTAGTTCTCTTAAATAAATTAAAGTGGCCAAATACATAAGTATTTCCATTTTATAAATTCATAATATATGTTTTAATACAGAATGTCACCCTATACATTCAAAGTTTAAATGAGGCATCTCCACCAACAAGCTACAGAAAGTGGCTTGGTGGGATTTTAGTTTTTTAGTAAAAACAGGAAAATCGAAACGCTAAAACTGTAAAAACGTATAATTGTATTAAAAGCAATAAAAAAAATATAAAAAACTTAAATATTAGAACTGGCTGTTTTCTGCAAAGTGCGTATTTTAGGTTGTGTTGTCAGCTAGACAGACTTTAAAAAGCCACCGAAATTCCTTTAACACCCAATCAAATTATTTTTAAAGTTTTTTTACGTCTTTGATCTGCAGTCAGATCTCGACCGTTTAGAGGATTACTGCAACTCCAACTGCTTGGACCTTAATCCTTCTAAGTGTTCAGTTATTACATTAAGTCGGAAAGTAAAATTTTCACGTACTAACTATGTGCTCAGGGGTCAAAACCTTCAACGCTCATTATGTGTAAAGGATCTAGGTGTCTTCCGTGATAGTAAATTACTTTTCGACGCCCATGTTGACAGCATCATAAAAAGGTAATCGCGTGCGCTTGGCTTTGTTATGCGTAGCTCTACGTCGTTCACTATGGCAAAGACACATAAAATCCTTTACTGTACATTAGTGCGAAGCAACTTAGAATATGCATCACAAATATGGAATCCTATGTACAATGTGCAGATATCACGCATCGAAAATATTCAAAAAAAAATCGTAAAGTTCATGTGTTTCCGGTTGAAACTTGAGTTTAAATCCGACCAGTATATTCATATATGTAAAAAACATCACCTATTGCCTCTGCAAAAACGTCGTGAAATAGCGGATATAATTTATTTACTTAAAATTGCCTCTGGTTCAATTGACTGTCCTGAACTACTTTGCAAACTTTCTATCAATGTTCCTTCCAAAGTTTTAAGAAATAACCCTCTTCTTCACATACCCCTTGTTTCATCTAATTATAGGCAAAATTCATATTTATGGCTAACTTTTACTAATTTTAATGTAATAAATAAATCATTTAACATATATTTATTTGCAAATAATCTTAATGACGTACGGCGTTTGCTTTCGAAATAATTCGTAGTATTTTTTCTTTTGTGTTAAATTTACATTTAATTACTATTCATTTTATGTTCGAGAATCTTTTTTAACTTACTGTGATGCTACTTGTGAAAACCTGTAATTGGCTTATTTGTTATTTGTTTTGTTATATATATGTGAGATAATTATAGTTGTTGGTTATCCAAATAAATAAAAGAAAAAAAAAAGAAAAAAAAAATTAATGAAGTGATTCTGTACAGTTAAGTAACCTAATATAAATATAAAATAATATGTTCAATACATAATGACACAACATACATCCGAGTTTTACAAGGGCTGGCTGTTTTTTGTATGCACATCTTAGGTTAGGTTAGATTTTTTATTATTATTTATTTATTTTAAAGAAACAAACAGTCGACAGTGATATAATAACATTATAAAAAAAAACATCTTAAAGATAGACCAGCAAAGTTTCTAAATAAAAATCATACATATTATTAAATTGTGTTGCAACAAAAGGATGTGTTTATGTGTATTTGTATGAGAGTAAGTGTAGATGTGTGTTTATGTGTATTAGTGTGGGAGTAAGTGTTCAGGAGTGTGCATCATTAAATAGTAAGATAGAGTAATGGTATAGATTAGGTTAGGTTAGGTTAGGTTAGGCAGCCAGACTTAAAAAATCATTAAAACTGGTCAAACGTATAATTACATTTTTTTTGTATTATAAAAATGTAAGGTTATTTATTAAAGTACAAAAAAGAGAAGGAAAAAAAACATAAATAGAAGTTGTTTAAAAATTAAAATTAAAGTAAAAAAAATGAAGAAAATTTGTAAAAGTAATTAAAAGTTATGAATTAAAATAAAGAATGAAAAACATGCTCAGATGTAAAAATAAAATAATAATAACATTTTTTTAAAAAGGTAAAATATACACATATATATTTAAAGGGATTCAAAGAAACGATGAGACGAATCTTTAAATAAGAAAATAAATGTAAGTCAATTAAAAAACATCTTCAAAATTAATGAAGTAAGAGTAAGAGCAGCAATATATTGATTTTATATATATATCCAATATAAGTAATTAAAAGCAGTTTAAAAGTATAAAACATGTCAATGCAGCAGAGAAAAAAGAAAGAATAACAGGTATAGGTAACATTTAAAATTTGAAAAAGCAATTTATGGAGAAGATTTTAAACCAAGTATGCATTATTTGTCATTTGTCTAAGTAAAGAAACATTCCAACTGTTGCGTACCTTTGATCATTCAATCTTTTCAAAAACAAAAAAAAACCAAATCCGTTCAGTTCAGAAAATACTCTCAATTTTGTAGATTTTATTTAGTAAGGCAAAATCAGTCCGACGTGCAGTTGTCTTTTTCGCAAAAACTTTTAGCGGTTGCTTAGATACCGGTTAGACGTTAAACAATCGCATTCATTTGCGCAATAAGAATTGCAAGCTATGATGAATAAAACGAGATCATTACAAATTTCCATAATGTAGAATCAATGACTTAATTAAAATAATTTGGGCTAACAAAAAAAGTGATAGATTGACCTTAAATATTTTTTAGTTACTCTTATTAAACCAGTTTCTCGATTTTATTCGATTAACATTCTGCGAAAAATTACAACAGTGTACATTATGATCATTAAGATGATTTAAAACTACTTTTGTCGGTGAATTGAATTCGTGTTAATTTTTCAAAAGAAAGTTATTATATCTCGCTTTTTTGCAGGTATGTACAGTTAAAATAATTGTTGTGTTACATATGAGAATGTTTTTAAAACTAATTGAACAGGAATCGTATTATTACCTTCCCACTGTACGACAAAAAAAAAGAGTGTTTCCATTCTTGTCGGCCTAGTGGTGTAGTGATCAACTGCTCAGCGCGTTTGCCTGACATGCAAGAGGTCTCGGGTTTGATTCCCGACATGTTTTATGTTGAATATTTATTTAAAAAACGGTGTTTTAACACTATAATATTTCACAGTCCCTAGACTGGCACCTGAAGCGTAAGACTGACTATATTTCCTTCATGCAACGAGAAAGATAGATACGCTGCGATTGGTGTACCAATGCAGTGCCCTATGCACCATTTAGTGCGGAACTAGAATGACGGAATATTTCCATTCCTTCGAACACAATTAAAACAATTCAATTTAAACAAATATTGGCTTCTTTTCACGCTTTAACTAAAAAAAAGTACTCAATATAATCCGGACACATAAATATGTTAACTGTTACTGTTAACAAAAAGGCGGACTTTAAATTAAAAACGAATTTCATTCAGTTTTCTGATTTGGAAATATTTGAGAAAGGATAGGAACATGGAATGGACACCTACCTTTAATGTGATCTGAATGTTCTTCAATTTCTGGCACTGGATGACAAAATGAACTATAAAATGTAACAATTTTTTTTCACGACGCGCGACGTTTCCAACCACTTTTTATCCGATTTTATGTGAAGTCAAAAATGTTGTATTGTTTTCGATCTTAATCCGAATCTTCTTATTTTGAATATCTTCCATCTTGATGTTAGGTAGGTACCATAAGGATGGGTCAAGGGAAGGATGAGAACAAAAGGTAATCGGCCAGAAATAGTATCGATAAATGCTGTTATTTTCTTAACAGTTACAATATGACAAGTAACTACCGTAATTACATATGTATAGAGTGGGCAGTGCACTTTTAGTGTCATTAAATACAGAATTTTAATTAACAGTTTTAGTTATCTGTATAAAAACAAATTTTCAAGTGTAAAAATGAAAATTTTCACGGGTATAAAGTGGAGCGTTAGGACTATGGGGTACCTACTATAAACAGAAACAAAATGTAATGATAATCTCTCAGCCCGGTAGGCACCTGTAGCTCAATCACAAATAACTATGGACGTGCTTATAAGCGACGTGATAATAATTTCTCACCATGGTTGTTTATCGTAGTCGCGATCACTACTGCCAACAGGCCGGCTTCTCCTGAAGAGTTTTAAGTGGTTCCCTCTCCACGTGAGCAAATGCTGAGAAGTTCCTGATTAGCCCACATTAATATATCCCTCCTGATCCCAATAGTTTAGATAAATTTTAAGATATTTAATTGCAGAAAAATTCACTTTTTGAAATATAAACCTTGTATATTATAAGCAAGGTAAATAATAAAGCAACTCCCATATAAAAATATTTTTAAAAGTCGCGATCACAATGGAACATCCGTGAACACCTAATATTAACTTTCAAAATATTTACGTTTTGCGACGTATAATCCTGGTGCGCAATCACATATTTGAATTTCACCGGTGTAAATATTGAAAATATTCCAAAACTGCTATTTTTATTTATTTATTTATTATTTATCATGCTTTTTATTGCATTTAGCTGTCGGTTGGCAAGCCAAATGTCAAGAAAAGCAGTCTCCACAGTAATTGTAAACTAATTTTCACTTTTGTGTATTAGATACTCCTAACTATTTTGCAAATGCAATATATTGTATTATTTTTTATAGTATACGCCGATTTTTCGCCAATGAACTGTATTTATTTACGAGGAAAACAAAAAACAAATCGACACGAGCTTTGACTTGACTTATGACTGCGATAACTAGAGCATGTTCATCATTCAACAAAGTTTTGAGTATGTCCAAATGCTTGCAGACTGGCTGGATTTTCTCCCTAGGGAGTTGCTCATGTTTAAATTTGTTGCAACAGAGAGGGAAAACATTTTTGAGAAGGGAATATGGGAGTCTAGGCATTAACAGGGCTTATGACCTGTCATTGTCTGGTTTAAGTGGCCACTTTACATACTGTGTAACATTCACCATTCTGCCTATGTTTGAACTTCCACATTTCCTCAACTCTTCCAACTGCAACAGAGAGTGAAAATATTTTTGAGAAGATTTCCTTCCAACAAGTCAACAGATGGAAGAGTTGAGGAAATGTGGATGTTCAAACATAGGCAGAATGGTAAATGTTACACAGTATGCAAAGTGGCCACTTAAACCTGCCATCGGTGTTTATTGTATTCGCGATCACAATGCAACATCCGTGAACACCTAATATTAAATATCAAAATATTTACGTTTCGCAATGTATAATCCTGCTGCGCAATCACATATTTGAATGTCACCGGTGTAATTATGGAAAATATTCCAAAACTGCTATTTTTATTTATTGATTTAGTACTCATCATGCCATTTATTGCATTTAGCCGGCGGTTGGCAAGCCAAAAAATGACAAAAAAGCAGTCGCCAAAGTAATTGTAATTTCACTTTTTTGTATTAGATACTTCTTACTATTTTGCCAATGAAAAAATTGTATTATTTTTAATAGTAAACGCCGATTTATCGCCAATGAACTGTATTTATTTACGAGGAAAACAAAAAACAAACCGACACGAGCGTTGACTTAGAGATTACACACGCGTTGACTTATGACTGCGATAACTTAGGCATATTCATGATCGTTCATCGTGATCGCTCAAATGCTTAGCGTGTTTTTAAGCACGTCAATAGTTATTTGTGATTGAGCTTCTGAGGTAATTAGATTTTGTGGTCATGTTCCCTAAGATACCTATAGTCCTTAAAATATAGCTTGATTAGAATGACAGTTGTCAGCAATTGTGACGACATAACTTTGTAGTGACATCTAAAGAGTGATTAATATTGACACACGAAAAATCGTTCGTACCTGCCATGTTATTTTTTTTTTAATACAACATAAATATATGAAATCAGCTTTACAACAAAAAAAACTAAAAGAAACCAAATTTATTACGACGTTCTTACAAGGTTACACCATTTTGCAAAAACGTTAGAGATGGGACAAATTGATCGAATAAAAAAAGAATTAATTTGATGTTGTTCAGGAAAATAGTATAAATGTCTTGATTTTTGGTGAATAATTGTCTTAAACACACTATAGTAGGCTTGTTTTTGCGTTTTTATATCAATTTTCGAAAACAGAGTTTCATGTTTGTACAAATAAACTGATAAACTCGATTTGATCGGTACATGATCAGTGATCAATAATTTTATAATCACCATTGACATTAGTTTGGCAGATATGTCATTTTAATCAAGCTAAATTTTAGGGACTATAGTGTACGATGCAGTAGTCTGAGTTTATCAAGCAGTTCATTTTATATTTATTGTAATAGTCCTGTATCTACACTCGTTTATTTTCTACATTACCTCCAATTAATAAAACCGAATCTAAGCATTAATTATTCCCCCCAACGCATTATATTTCTGTGTTAAATGTGAAAATTATGTTAATTTGCTCATAAAATGCATTCAGACCGTTCAATTCTCTTAGAAAGTGATGTTATTTCAATTGGATTATTGGAATGCTAACTAGAATTTCCTCTTCTAAACTTGCACTATTCTGCTATGCAAAACTGGCGTTAAAGTTATGAATGAAATTTCTAGACTGTTCTACTGACTGCATTTTCTTCCGGTACTGATGAAAAGCTCAAGAACAAAGATGTTAAATTGACAAATGTCTCGAGATATATCGAGAAATGAAAAGAAAGTTTTGAAGTCAAGTTTAATGGCAAATAGCAAAAATTATATTTTGAGTTTTTGTTAGTTTTTTTTTTTGAGAAATAACCCTGTATGATTATGTTTCAGAGACTTGTAAACCGGTAAAAAGAGAGGATTTGGAAGGAATTTTAATCATTTTTTTTCTCGCAACAGGCGAAGATCGAACCCAAGACGCGAGTTTTACAATAACATATTTAAATTTGTTGCAACAGAGGGAAAATATTTTTGAGAAGGGAATATAGGAGTTTAGGCATTTACAGGGCTTATGACCTGTCATTCATTTATTCATATTTTACTCTTACAAACTATAAACAATAATAAAAATAATGTGACCTCACTGGGGTTACCCGTGCCGAGGACACTTAACAATATACTTTTTTGAAATGTTTTTTACATTTGAGAATAAACTAAGACTAACTTAATAAACAGAGATAATTAACAAAATGTTCAGACATTTTTAAAAACTATGTAAAATATATTTTGTATATCTAAATTATTTATGTTACAAAACGCACAATAAAAATAACAGAAACCTAACATAGGCTATACACTTGTGGAGCAGTTGATTCAATATTGGTTTGGGCGAATGAGACAATCCATTTTACTTCTACCTAGCTCCACTATCCATTTTAATATAGCCTTTCCAAACATTTTCTCGTTACTAATTGTTTTAATAGATAGTGGAAGTAGGTTATAGATTGCTGGTTTAAGTAGCCACTTTACACACTGTGTAACAATCACCATTCTGCCTATGTTTGAACATCCACATTTCCTCATCTCTTCCATCTTATCTCTTCATCATTGCCTCTCTGTTGTAAAAAAAATAATAAAAATAAAGAACTCCCTAGGGAGAAAATCAAGCCAGTCTGCAAGAATTTGGACATACTCAAAACATGTTTGAATTAACTACCTGGTAAAAGAAGTATAAAAAATTGGAAAATTGTTTTCAGGCGTTGTCTAGTAGGTGAATTGGTTTAGCCGGATGAATCTTACCAGCATAATAAAGGTTTCAGCTCCTTTACTTCACGAAAGTCAACAGATGGAAGAGTTGAGGAAATGTGGATGTTCAAACATAAGCAGAATGGAGAAATATAGACGTTTACACAGTGTGTAAAGTGTCCGTCTAAACCAGCCAATGACAGGTCATAATCGCTTTAAATGCCTAGACTTCCATATTCCTTTCTCAAAAACGTTTTCCCTCTCTGTTGCAACAAATTTGAATGTGAATGGCTCCCTTGGGAGGAAATCCAGCCAGTCTGCAGGTATTTGGGCATATTCAAAACATTATTGAATAATATATTTGTTTAAAATGCGGTTTTCGACTGAAAGATTTTATTGTCTCTGGACTGGCAGCTTACGCGTAAGACTGATCACATCACCTTGTATCAAATTGACCAAATATTCGCGTCGTTATCAGGAAATAAAAATTAAAGAGGTTATAATAATAAATAAATGGTTTATTTGTCAAAGTAATTAAATTTGCTGGACATGTTTAAGTAAATTATTATGAAAATAAAACTTGGTTATTAGTGTTACACAATTTTCATTCTTCTACAAGAACACTACTACAGCTTTTGAGAGAGCCCTCCTTCCATCCACAGGTGATATAAAACTAATATAGTAAAGACAGAACAACCTAATTAATAATCACACATTTGTCCACCCCTCGCCTTCATTGACTATGTTCCAAAGGGAACCTCGCAAAGGCGACCTCCCTCACTCCACTTAGCCACTTAAGCTAGGGTTTCCTAGGACAGCGGTGCCCGCATCTCAACGGCCGTAGTGAATGGTGATGCGGTGGACAGCCGTCGTAACGTCGACTAGAGAGTGGTTTTCTAGGGAAGCGGTGTTAAATGGTGTTGATAACACCATTTTCCTAGGAAACCACACTCTAGTCGACGTTATGACGGCTGTCCACCGTATCACCATTCACTACGGCCGTTAAAATACGGGCACCGCTGTCCTAGGAAACCCTAGCTTTAGACCCGCGTCTGTTAACACTCCCTTAGCCGAGCAATGTCTTCCCACACATTAAATCTTAGACTTAATTATTGCAACTTCCACTTATGTGCTAAATTTTAAGAAATGAATTCTACTTAACGTCCTTTCCCTCATTGATCATTTTTTCATATCTGTACTTTAGATAACTATCTATTTATATGCTAAAACCTTAGATAAGTGGAAAAAACCCCCCAGCTCTAAAGCTAGGGTTTCCTAGGACAGCGGTGCCCGTATTTTAACGGCCGTAGTGAACGGTGATGCAGTGGACAGCCGTCGTATAGGTGACTAGAGTGTGGTTTTGGTGACTAGAGTGTGGTTTAGAGTGTGGAAAACGGTGGAAAACAGTGTTATCAACACCATTTAACACCGTTTTCCTAGGAAACCACTCTCTAATCACCTTTACGACGGCTGTCCACTGCATCACCGTTCACTACGGCCGTTAAAATACGGGCACCGCTGTCCTAGGAAACCCTAGCTTAAGTTTCACTGATTAATTTGTTGGTTTTTTGTTTAAATTCTATGACATTGTGAACAATATTCTGTGTTTACCACATTAGTTTTATATCACCCGTCGATGGTAGGAGTGCTCTCCCGAAACTGTGGTAGTGTTCTTGTAGAAGAATAAAAATTGTGTAGCACTAATAACAAAGTTTTATTTTCATAATAATTTATAATGAAGTGTTACGAAGTGAATTCCGATTCAATTAACAATATGTTTAAGTAAGTTTTTAGTGACATTCAAATTCGCCGTATAATTAAATAGACTGAATAAGTTCGTAAAAAAAATAATGAATTAATAAATTAATTTGGTTCCGCACCCAATGGTGCATACGGCACTGCATTGTTACACCAATCACATCGTATATTGATAATTTTTGTTCCATGAAGGTAAGTTCCTTTCGCTTCAGGTGCCGCCCAGAGACTATGAAATGTTCTGGTGTGAAAACACCCTTTTAAAATAAATATTTTATATCAACCATGCTGGGAATCGAACCCGAGACCTATTGCACGGTAGGCAAGTAGGTAGTAGTGCTTATATACAAATATTTGTTAATGTTTGACCCCAAAGTTAATGCATTAAATATTTTTAGAACAGTTTCGATTCCCGTCAGGTTAAAATATATTCAGAGACAATAATTACGGAAAAAAACATAATAGGTATGTTTCAATGTCTAGAAATATGTTTGTCTTAACAATAGTTAACCATCCATAACTGTTGCAACTTGTCAAAGAGCCAGATAATGTCAGAGGTCACCGGATACGCGAAAAGCTTTCTACGCTTGAACTAAATATTACGCATCGGAACTTGTAACTTGTAACCTCTTACCGAGGCATGAGATCCTGATGTCGATCTTTCTTCTTCTTCTTCTTTTGCTGCTCCTACCAGAGGTTGACGACCATCATTCTGACTCCATTACGATCCTGGGCTAGTCTTTTCAGCGCTGCCGCGTCCGGCACACCGAACCACTGTCCGAGACTTCTGAGCCACGATGCTCTTTTCCCGTACCGCGCCTGCCCTTTATCTTTCCTTCCATAATAAGTTGGAGAAGGGTATACTTCTCACTGCGGAATATGTGACCAAAGTACAAAACTTTTCTTCTTTTGACAGTGGTCAGTAACTCCCTTTCTTTGTTCATAATGCTTAAAACTGCTACATTGGTATTAACAAATTAATGTTAAAAACAAATAATAAAAATTAGTTTACAGTCAGTATACTTTACTGCTAAATATAATGCCTAGATCTCTGTTGCTTCGTGGTCTGATGGTCAGCGCTTTTTCCTACCATGCAAGAGATCTCGGGTTCGATACCCGACATGGTTGACACTAAATACTCTTTTTATTGCGCGTTTATACCCTGCGACATTAATAGTCCCTGGACTGGCACCTGGGTGCGTATTCTGACGGGAAGTTAAAATTTTTCTTCAATACAATCAACAGCAGGCGCTGTGGCGCAGTTGGTAAGACAGCTAACTGTGAAACTAGCGTCGCGGGTTCGATTCCCGCCAGTTGCAATAAATTAATCCAAGAAAGATTTTTTCTCAATTGGTCTGGGTGTGTGGTATACTTTTCATGACTTTTTTCCATATCCGACTTCCTATCTGCTGACAAGCATCTAAATAAGACGCTTAGCGGGTTATTCCTTTTATTTTAGTAAAATTAAGTTTTAAGTATGAAAAATAGAATATGTTTACAATTCTTTCTTCTAAACATGTTCAATTACCGGTTTCCGACGAAGATACTTTGAATTTTCATACAAATATACACACTTTCGTACATAAATATCGATATTAGTTTTACCGTATCAGTATAGACCGATAAAGATTCTTTGTGTAACAAAAAAACACACGCAATCATTGGTATACTAATGCAGTGCCCCATACAGCATTCAGTGAAAAACGAGAAATAATAAAATCTCCCTTTTTTAAAGAAAAAATTACAGACATTATAATGTTTAATCTTGGTAATGATTTTTGTAATGGATATATTATACCGTGTCAGTTTTTTAAAAATCATCACGCTCCTTTAATTTAACATGAAAATGATACGGTTTTTGGCACATTACCTTAATTATATTTGACCTGTTTCTCAACACGCAGGTAACATTATTAACAGTAAATATTAATATTGTTATTACATGGCTCTGGGCCACGATTATAATGGGAAGCTAAAGACGTCATACCTTTACCATGCCGGTGTAGTTGAAGATAAATTCTCTCGAGCGATTACGAAGATATACTACCGACCCCCCACATTCTAGCTTTGGGTAGGTACATCGATGTGTAACAAGGGGAAGCGTACGTCACAGTAAAAAAATCTACGCACTAAAGTGACATGGCTTCATTATGGACGTGATAGTTGAAGATATATTCTCTCGAGCGATTATGAAGATACACTACCGAGCCCTCAACCTTAAAGTATTGATGTAAGTGGTTTTTACTCCTCGATACGCATATTTAAATACTCATTAAAAGTGACCAAAAATTTATTCCACCAAGCAATTTTTCCTTTACTTACGATTTATTTACATTTTTAATCGTTCTGAGGTTGGCCCTTTTTTTCTTAAAAGCCTATTAAAAATGTGAGACAGAAATAAGTCAATTTTGAAGTCGAATTGAATTCTGACATAACTGACAGTTTTCAAAACGAACGCCTAGATGCTCAAATAATGTGGCTAGATTCTGCCTTATATACGAGTATCTAGACGTAAAAATGTTACCACTATAGAAAATAAATTTGATTATTTTATTTTTCCACCTGTTTTACTATCTTCCTGAGTGTACGGTATCGATACGTTAAAGGAGCCGGCTTTGTAATCGCTCAGTCAGCCCAGTGAGGTGTTCATATAAATAAGAAAAAAAAGCTAAATAAAATATAGCTCATATGTCAGGTGAGATAATCGGTCTTATGCTTTAAGTTTCAATCCAGGGACAATAAAATATTGAGGTTTAAAACCACATAAGAAATATTTCTCGTTGTGCCTCCCAGGAATTTAACCCAGGAGTAAGTGAATACGCCAACCACTTCGGATTTTTCAACAGTCGATTTTTTCAGCTGTAGCCATGGAGCTGAAAACACTCGTCCAGGATTCTGGTCCTATTTCACACACAGAACTGTATTCTTCGTCTGCCCGGACACAGACTACTAACGATATATTATTAAATGAGGCGATGACACATTAAGCGCTGTAAATACCTAGAATTCCGTATCATTATGTTTCAATCTGCTGTTTATCAAATCTTCCAAGAGCAACTTTTGTTTTTATGCCCCAGCGTCAAGAATGTGTGAATTAAGCGAGGGTTTCCTAGGACAGCGGTGCCCGTATTTGAACGGCCGTAGTGAACGGTGATGCGGAGGATAACCGTGGTAACGGTGACTAGAGAGTGGTTTCCTAAGAAAACGGTGTTATCAACACCATTTAACACCGTTTCCCTAGAAAACCACTCTCTAGTCGACGTTACGACGGCTATCCACCGCATCACCGTTCACTGCGGCCGTTAAGATACGGGCACCGCTGTCCTAGGAAACCCTAGCTTTAGTAAATTCGTCACACATTTGGAATTTTTTGGGATAGATCTTCTGGCCTTTCGTTAATCTCTTCCCTTTTTACTGTGTTCAGCATGGGATGAAGATGGATTGGAAAAGGTTATTTCGAAGTAGTTATGCCATTATTTTATTGCCCTTGTTTGCCTTTGCTTCATAGTTTTATGTTAGTTTCGTTCAGTTTCTTGCACATATTTTTCTTCATATAATAGTCGTGATTGGCTTAGGCTGTATACAAGGTGTTTTTTAAACTCTGTCACATCCGAAACCACGATGATCAGTATGGACAAGACGACGTATTAGCATATTTAAAAAAAAGAAAAAAAAAATACATATTAAAAAAAAAATGGTTGCTTACTTCTGCAGGGGATAAGTGAGAGGAGCGCGGCGCAGTATCAGACTCCCCTTTCCCTTCTCCTCGTTTCTCCCCTGAAGAAGTGACCAACCATTTGCATTTTTGATATTTTATTTTTCAAAATTTTATTCTTCTAAATAATTATTTTTATGTGCCAATATGCCTTTTTGCTCATACTGATCATCGTGGTTTCAGATGTGACAGACTTTAATGAACACCCTGTATACAATGTAAGAAATGAAATAAAATAACATAAAATTATCCTCTCAAAAAGTTTTTCTATACCTGTTGAAAAGTTTGACAATAATTATCAGTTTAAACGCGAATGAAGGCAAGTCATAAAAAATATATTTATTTTCTTGCACACCTACCATAATAATAATTTCCAAACTTTCCAAACATGCGTACATTATTATCAGTTTTTAATACTTTCGGCTGTGGCCGCGGGCAGGAATCAAACTCACGACCTCGTGTCTTTACTGGCTCGTTTGCTACTCAGCTACATTTTGAATCGTTACAATTACCTATTAACTCATATAACCATTTATCACGTAGCGTATAACGAAAATAAATTAAAAGACTCGATAAAACTTTCGATTTTATTGATCATAGATAAGTAAAGTAAAAAGGTCACTTCTAGTATATTCTTTACAAATAATATTTTTTTAGCCATTTTAATTGCCATCTATGGCTGTTTTTTTTAACCCTTATACTGCTAAACAACGATATATCGTTGTTGTTAATCCCTATCATAAAGTTCCAACTAGACTGATGCTGACGTCATAATCCCCAAAAGGGTAAATGAATTCGGGAACTGCTTGTTGCACTTAACCGTCAGTGGTATAAAACATTTTCAAAACATACAAATTACTTATTCGACGGGTTATCATTTAGTTTCGTACCTATTTCAGCCCCACGGAAAATTTAACACAAAAAATGTTATCTTACGCGCGGTTAAAATTTGAGCATTTAATTGTAAGCAAAGTTTCTTGAAATGAATAAAAAATATTTAAATAAAAACAAACTACTTTGAATCACTTGTTCATATGAATCAACCAATGATAAGAGGATTGTGGAAGATTTCCGGTTTGCTAATCGTCAATGGACCAATTAACAGAACTAACCGAGAAGAAGCGGAAGAGAACTTGCGACGTCACACGCGGGTTAATGTCAGAAATACAAAAAATTAAAAGATCGTAGCGCTGATAATACGATACATAAAAATTAAAAAAGCTTTGTCTAATAACAATTTTTTTTTAAACCACTAAACATCCTCATTATAAATTTACTTATGATGTTTAAATTCGCAGTGCTTTTAAGAAAAGAGAAACGACTAAACACAGGAAACTTCTAGCTAGTCGGGACCTGAAACAGTGAACTTTTTTACATTGCAAAAACAGACAAATAAAAAATAAATTAATGTTAATAGTTAGTTTTTTAATCACTTATATGATATTTGAAGAAAATAATTGTATTCGGTGTTTTTCCCGCGATTAAACAATTAAGAAAAGATCCAATAATTAAGAAAATATTGATGTACTTCCGTAATGAATAACTAATTAAATACTTTACTTTTAATATAATAACTCTTATCTAGTGAGGTCCCTATATCACCGGAAAACCCCATAATTAAGAATATAAACAAATAATTAAAGAGCCATAAAACATAAAAATAATTCACCATGGAACCTAATGATTGTCAATTAGGACGTTTGAATATTTAAAAAATCATTTGTTCATTTATTATAATGGGTGCCCACAGCAATGGGAAATTCAAATGTTTTAGCTGTTCATTAGGTAGTAATTATTACTCTACTAACAAAACGTTTTTATTACTATACAAACTCTATTCTACAAACAAAACGTAAATGAGGTATATCAGCTCGATATTGATCCAAAAATACTTTAGAAAAAGCTTCTTCGATTTCGTGCTCTTCGTAAGAGTCATATTATAAATTATTATCACTATCACTTAAAAATAATCGTTATTGTCTAATTTCCTTTCGAATAGGTTTAGCTGCTAAGCCTCCGAGTTTCTCGGTGAGGTACTTTTATTTCTTTATCACTTTCACTATCCGTTATCATTTTGAATGATATATCTTGTAAATTTATTCACAATAAAAAGGACGCTTTGCAGAGTAAATTTGTTAGTTAGAGTAACAAAGTAAGATTAAAAATATATTTAAATGTAAAAAATATGTAATTTACCTAAGCTGTTTGTAATTTTGGCAACTGTTGTCTATCTCGCTCAATCCATTATGCGTGAACTAGCTATTAGTGAAACGGAATATTTTTCTTAGAAGAGATATCAATTTGTGAGACAGTTGTACAAAAACATTATTTTTTAAAATTAAAATTATATTATAACATCTACCAAGAAATAATATCACTTCGTAGTACATTTACTGGTTACTTCAAAGTTTCAATCTAAATAACTCCCTACAAACATTTGGACATACTCAAAATATTGTTGATTAAAATAACTTGCATAAAAAAATATTTTTAGGCATTACCTAGGTGAAATAATTTATCTAGGTGAAACTCACCGACATCAATAAAGGTTTCAGCTCTTTTAGTTTGCAAAAGTCAACAGATGGAAGAGTTGAGGTAATGTAAAAATAGTCATGAATGTGGATATGTAAACATACCCCTAAAATAGTGAATATTTTGTAGTGTGTAAAGTGGTCATTTAAACCAGCCAATGACAGATCATAAATCCTGTAAATGCCTAGACTTCCATATTCCCTTGGCAAAAATTTTTTCCCTCTCTGTTGCAACTAATTTCAAGATATATTTTACACAATTTTTGTTTAGCATGCATTGATGGAAGTGGTAGGTTTGATAATATATAACAGAGCACTTTGCCCCGCAATCAGCAAAAAACTATCATTATTATTTCGTTTCAATAATAACTATTCAAACAATGCGCCTTGAGATTACTGTACGAGATCAGTTTTATTTGTTTTTATTTTCAATTAAGAAAGGGTTTACAACCGCTGTACGAAAATTGTCTATTAGCGGCACGAATTGTCTATCTTGCTCACTCCACTGGGCTTGAATTAGATATTTATGAAATGGAAGATTTTTCTTGGAATTGCTATTAATTTTTAAAACAGTAGTGTGTTTGGAAAACAACGTATTCGATAAAATATTTTTAAAATGTATTAATAATAAGATTTCTGATTAGATTCTTGAAAAACTGCGTAGCAGCGTAAGGG
The DNA here is from genome assembly GCF_059751315.1 of Micrasema longulum. Lineage (NCBI taxonomy): Eukaryota > Metazoa > Arthropoda > Insecta > Trichoptera > Brachycentridae > Micrasema > Micrasema longulum. Next base: position 18,643 of record NW_028280207.1, on the reverse strand, counting down.
TTAATGTATCATCATTAGTGGCGTCACAGATCGTTGTGGACCCTGAGACCTCTTCTAGAATCTGTCTCCATTCCCCCTGCACCCTGAGGCTCTTCTCCAGTTCGTCAGGCCAATTGCTCTTACGTCACTTTCCACATTATCCAGCCATCTTCATTTTAGTTTGCCTCAGCTTCGTCTGCCTTCCGGAGTGGTATAATTAATATTTTTTGGGGTACAATTATCATTCATTCTTTGCACATGAACTTCTCAACTATTGTAATCTTCTTATTTTTGATTTGTGCCATGTTGGGTTCGCCATACAGTGCCTCTAATTCATAAATAAACCGTCTCCTCCACACTCTGTTTTGATTGACAGCATCAAATATTTTCCTTAATATTTTTCTTTCAAATACACATACCATGTTTTCATCTCTTTTGGTAATAACCCAGCATTCGGCACCATATGCAACGACCGGCCTGAAGAGAGTTTTGTAAATAATGGTCTTGTTTTTTTGGAGAGCGATTTGGATCTCATATATTTCAACAAGCTATAATAACCTCTGTTTTCTGCCTAAAGCCATGTTCTAATCTCGGTACTATAATTTTTATCATTGAGGGGGAGTTGACATTGTCTATGAGGTGTGACCCAACGTCAATTGCCTGTTGTGCATAGTTGATTTGTGACGTTCCTGCTCACATATATTTAATCTTAGATGTATTTATTTTAAGACCATGTCATTTGCAGCCATCTCTAACTTTAAAAAATCGTATTTTAATCCCGAGATGGTTCTGGAGGTCAATTCTAGGTCATCTGCATATCTGGGTGGTCTTTTTAAAAACAGTTCCCTTTGTTTCTAGTCCTGCATCTCTTATGGATTTTTCTAGAGCAACACTAATCAAAAGGCATGCCAGTGCATGAACTTGCCTTAGACCGTAGTACGTCTGGAATGGATATGATGAACTGTTTTGGACCTTCACCAAGCATTGTGTTTTAGACATTGTCATCTTAGGAGGTCGTATTAGTTTTTTAGGAATACCCAATTCAGCCATTGCCTCCTGCAGCTTCGACCTCTTGCTACTGTCATATGCCCCCGCCACTTTAAAATCAATAAACATGTGATGGGTCTCAACGTTATATTCCAGTATTTTTTCCAGTATAATCCTTAATTTAAATATTTGGTCAGTTGTCAATCTATCTGGTCTGAATCCACTCTGGTATTGTCCTAGTATATTTTTTTTTTTTTTTAATGTTTACCATTTTTTTACTGTAAACTAGATATTTATATATTTTACATTTTTATTGACAAACATTCATCAGTACTTTTTATGATTTTTGATATTTACCACACTCTTCTAGTAGCCCTTAATGAAAATTATTTTTTAATGTATGTGTGTACACACACATGCCTTTGTGGGATTTTTCGATTATGGGATAGTTTATTTTGTATTTTTAGCTTACGTTTTTTTCTAAAATAAAAACATATGAATAAAGTAACCTAAAATTATTTATTAAAAAGGGTATTTTTACTCTCTAATATTAAATATTCCCTGGAATGGTACCTGAAGCGTAAAACTAATAATCTCAACTGCATGTAATAAGAATAATCAACGTTGGTGCATCAATACAGTGCCCTATAAACCATTAGGTTCGGAAAGGGAATGAAAATATTCCCCTCTTTTGAACAATGCTATCTATCAAATACGTATGCATTTTATTGTTCCCGTATTTTATGCTTCTGGGTAAAACCGCTGTGCGAGATTTATTTGTGGAAAGATTTATTTAATAAGACTAGACACTTTTATCGATCTCATCGTGAACTATCGTCCAGTGAAACAAGGTCAGCTTAACATTAACGACTATTGGTACTACATCAAGCAGATACTGCTAGAGCTTCCTGGCGGGCGGTACTCTCTGGTCTCTGGTTAGAGGCGCCAGGGCCGAATTATTTATTTTACTCTGATAATGGATGCCAACTTTTACAACAGGTAGATTCCATAAAATATCTTGGCATTTTCCAAAGATAGGTATCTGCGATGAGAGGCTCAGGTCCAGTCACTGAGTTCTAGGTTGGGAAGCTGTCATATTTTATGCTCTCTTGGAGACATTCTGAATATTAGAACTCCCAGAAGTGTGTTGCAACCTATGGTATAATTAAACCCAATAAAATTCATTCTAAAACATAGATAGTTGGCTGAGGAGATTGTGCGGCATCCATCTTAAAGTCTATCATAATTTTACTGAAATTATTGCTAAGAATCATATTCCGACGCCCTCCAATATGTTCGTCCGAATAGTTGTTCCAGTGCATGGAAGGCGAAAGCGGATATAGTTGGTACATAAAAAAGAGAAATGCTCGTGATAACTCAAGCTGTCAAATACAAAACAGTGAAAAAAAACTAATTAAACAAGAAATTAAAATTGGAATTTACTAAAAAACATATACAAAGATAGAAAGAACAAAGAGATGATTATTTTCTAAAACTAGGGTATCCCGCAAAGACTGGAGTATCCAAATCTTAAACTTAGTGTACATTCGAATGAAACACCCGGTCTGTTAAGGCAAAAAATGCATTTTTTTTAAAATCAGTGGCTCTACAGCCATTTGTGGGTCTTGACCTTCTCCAGAATCTGTCTCAATTCCTCCCTGCACCAAGCGACTCTTCTCCAGTTCCTCTGGCCAATTGCTCTCATGTCACTTTCGACATCATAGAGCCATCATTATTTACGTCTGCCTCTGCTTCGTCTGCCTTCCGGAGTGGTATTAAAAGGGTACGATCATCATCCATTCTGTGGACATGGCACAACCATTTTTATCTCCTTTTAATGAATTGCGCAATGTTGGGTTCGCCGTGTAGTGCAATTTATGATTAAACCATCTCCTCTACATTATTCCATTTTAGTTTGCTGCAGAGGCATTTTAAATATTTTCAAATATAATTTCTGGTAGCGTTAAACCTCCCATTAGGGAAATATCACTGTTTTGCTTAATTATAGATTGGTCTATGAAATACAGTAGGGTTAAAAAAAATAAATTTAATCTATTATTTTTAATTCCCCCGAAAACGGTTCATTGCATTGGCCACGCCCCTAATACGCCACGAATTTTAACGTCACAAAAAATGTTAATGCCAAACATGTCGCGTTTATTTCGTAGGAGTCGTATATTTTAACAATTTAATTATTAATTTTAAATTTATTTCAACAGAGACGGAAAATATTTTTGAAAAGGGAATATGGATGTCTAGTCTAGCCTGTCATTGGCTGGTTTAAGTGGGCACTTTACACACTGTGTAACATTCACCACTCTTCCCATGTTTGAACATCCACATTTCCTCAACTCTTCCATCTGTTGATTTTTGTGAAGCAAAAGAGCTGAAACCTTTATCACGTGGGTGAGATTCATCCGGCTGAGCCAAATCTCCTACTAGGCAACGCCTGAAAACAATTTTCCAATTTTTATACTTCTTCTTTTACCAGGTAGTAATTCAACAATGTTTGAGTATGTCCAAATGCTTGCAGACTGGCTGGATTTCCTCCCTTTAATTTTTTTAAATTATGAATTAAAACATTTTTCAACAATACCAGCACTGATTTCGAAAATACAATTAATTTTTATAAATCCATTTTACATATTGTTATCGGTAATTATAGTATGTGATATTTTAACATAGTAACCAAACGTCCAATCCGGTGCTGTTATCGATTCCAACCTGTTCTGGCAGTTTGTAAGTAGGGGAACCACACACGTCCGTAATGAACAACTTGCCGCGGGCACTCCAATCTTTAAGTAAGAGAACTCTAATGCGTCTTTAACAGTAGACCGTTCTTTCTTCCACATATATCATAATGTAAAACACCCATCTGCATTACTAATAGCATACTCATTAGCATTAGAAATTATCAACAATCTACAATAGCAATTCTTGCTAAAAAACACCAGCGCAATATCAATGAATATTTAAAAAATAATTAGACTTTGATAAATTATACGACGCCATTTTTATGAAAATTACTTCAAGAGCACTGTACAATAAATAAATATCCTGGCACGTCTTGCAGATACAGATTGCATGGACGGTTGAGATTCTAGTTTCACGTTTCCAATAGTGCCTTGATTCTAGTGCTGTACTGTCTGTTGTTTTCGGATCCACCTTGACCACAGTTTTCGGTATCCAGCGTTTCTGTGAGTATCTCGTAGAAGAAAGTTCTGGAGAGTTGTTGAAACATCGCAGAAATTTCGTCCACTGTCAATCAGCGGTCTTCACAAACGGTTTTCTCGATTTTTCGCACCAACTCATCAATCAAAATAAAAGGTTTTCCGCTCCTCTGTTCTTCGTGAACATTTGTTCTGTCTCTACTGATTTCATTTGTAAAAAAACTTTTGGCAGGTGTTATTCTTTCCACGAGTAGGAAGCGGATCACAGCACGTGATTCAACTGGACAACTAGACACTTTTCTTTCGTTTCATTCATTTCATTCGTTTCATATATTTATAGTAACGGTAAATACATTTCTTCTTTTTAATATAAGCAAATATATAAACATCTTCATAACGCTCATTGTAATTGGCCAATATCGGATAGGGTAGATAATGTCGCATACTTAGAAGTAATTATTGATAAAAATGTAAAGTGGAAACAGCAGATTGAAAATATTACTAACACTTAAAAGACTAACGTATATATTCAAAACAATTTCAAATATATTTAATGTAAAATATTTATTTTGCATTGTGCCAATCAATTTTAGAGTACGGTATGATCGGATGGGGTGGCGTGAGTGACACACACGTAAATAGTGTATTTGTTGCAAAAAAAAACATTATTAAAATGATACAGACATCTACTGAAAAAATATTCCATAAATCACAACTTATGACACCAAAACAATTATACGCTAAAAGAATACTCACTTACAGATTCAAAAACTATTCTTACTCAAATGAAAGACATAACCCCAACAATACAACACATACAAATTATACAATCACTAGATCCTCAACACAAAGACAACTTAAGCAAATACAAACTAATACCACTTCCGGATAAAGGGATTTTGAGTATTATGCAATTTAAATCTATAACATACTTCCACTGTCCATTAAAACAATTAATAACGGGAAAATGTTCAAAAAGGCCATAGCAAAATGGATAGTGGAGCTGGGTACAAGTCATTCGCTCAAACCAATATTGAATCACTTGCTCTACAAGTTCATGTTATATTTTTGTTCTTATATTCTACGTTTTTTAATATAAAATAATATAGGTTTACTTGATTTTTTTATTATTTTTATTTATTTATAAATTATATAACACAAAGTATAATACATTGAATTACATTCCCAGGAGTTACAATAATTCAATTCGGGACATAAATAATATTAGCATTTTGAAAATAACACATATTGAGAACAACAAAGAAACAAAGCAATTTTAGCACCTTTATAACTAAATATACAACAACAATATATACGCCTAAACCTTTTCCTACACAAGCAGAATAAATATATATAATAAAACGCTTTTAAGAATATAAAAAAAAGGAGTGAATCCACTAAGGGAGATAAAGTCATTAACATCACATGCCATGCAGATGATGCTGTCATAGTGATGATGAAATTAAATATAAACATAAATTCGTAGTGGTTAAAACATTTTTTTATTTCTCTCTGATATTAAGTCTTCTTTGTATATTTTCACATGTAAAAATAAAAAAAAAACAAACTTTGTTAAGTTTCCTCGGCACGAGTAACCCCAGTGAGGTTAAATAGTTTTTATTATTAACCATTGTTTACAATGTGAAAAAATTAATACATAAATACAAATATAATCGAAACAAAATACAACTAAAGAAAATTCAAGCTAGGACAAAAAAAACAACAAAAAAAAAATATGCGAAGTAGGCATGCATGAAAATCTACAAAAATCGTCAGAAATCAAATGAGTAATTTTTGCGCACAGCAATAGCATTTTATCTACAAAAATTTCGCCTGCTAATAAAATTAAACTAAATTACCGATAATTGTAATTACCATTACTAATTTTCAGTGCCTTGGTACTTGACTCGTGGGTAGAAGAGAAAACTAATCTTATCGACAGGCCAGTCAGCTGTGAAGTGATAATGAAGAATGTATGTATCTATCTCGATATAATACGTCTTCAGAGGAAATTGTGTCACAGACTCAACCCATTGCTTCCCGATGCCAAATATATTATGACTCTTGTTCGAGAAAACTTTTGCTACCTACTGATTATTTTCAAACATTGTAAAAAGCGATATTTCGAGTTTTTCGTAGACGAGAATGGGATTACACCGTCTAGAGAGTTATTACCATTAACATGTTAGATGTAGGAATATAGAAGTCTAGTCATTTACAGGGCTTATGACCTGTCACGGGCTGGTTTCAGTGGTCATATTATACTCTGTGTGACATTTACAATTCTGCCTATGTATGAATATCCATTAATTCAATTCTTCTATGTGTGTAATTATTTTGATAACTAATTTAATCTTTAGGTTACTTATTTGAAGGTCGTCGGAGTTGGGCAATTTTTCAAAACAATGTCAATAATTTGATTTCATAATAATTTTTGGAATACCATTATAGAAATGGATTATTAAAACTGAATTTAATACAAGAAAACGCAGTTTTTTCTACCATTTGTTCGATTCCAATGTGGTCGTGAGAATTATAATATTCGACTATTGCATACAATTTGTCAAACTCATAGTAAAAAGGGAATGATAACAGTAGAGTTTAACTCAATGATAATCGCGGTTTACAAAAAATTAAAAAGTATTTCGTTTATTGACTTTCACTGCAATATTTTACTTTTCCAGTGCTAGTACCTGAAGCGTAAAACTAGTAACCTTACCATTCTGTAACAGATGATCGAGGTACGCTGCATTTTTAATATTTTAAATTTATTTAAAAGTGCTTAATGATTATGACATTAGTATTCCTCCTATTTTACATATGTTCCCTCTCCCTAAATTCACAAACAAACCTTCTCTCCTCTCTACTCCCGTAGCCACGCCCACTCTACCCTCACTGTGAAAATTTAATATGTTATGTTAGTTTGTAATTAACCCCGAAGAAGGCATGGTATTGCCAAAACTAGTTGGTTGTCAAATTATAAAAATATAAGTGGTACATAAAAGCAAAGGGATTTTATTTTAATATATTAAATTATTTATTTAACTTTTTGGGCATAATGTTATTTGTACATTGGCGGACTTATTGCCAAAAGGCAATTTCTTCCGACCAGCATTCATTTAACAAAATAATTTTTCTTTTTCAGTTCACACTCTAATGTTAATGATATGTTGAACTTCTAAAGGTTGTCTGAGTCTTTTTTTTAGTTTTGTCTGGTAGTTTATTGTATAATTTCAGTCTCTAGTTTGTCAGTCTCAACTGTCCTTGTCTCGTTTTATTGTTATGCGATATTTTTCTGATATTCTCGTATTTTGTCCGCGTTTATAACATTTAAAAAAATCCTTAGTGACTTTTTTTATTTTCCAATCATAATGTCTTACTAGGGTTGGCCGATATTTAAACATTCCACGTCATTAATTATTGGGTGCCAATGATTTTTATTATATTTTTAATTTATCGGCCTTGCGGTGTAGTAGTCAGCGCGTTTGCCTTCCGTGCCAAAAATTTCGGGTTCGATTCCCGACATGATTGATGTGAAACATTTATTTTAAAACGGTGTTTTAACACTAGAATATTTCATAGTCCCTGGAATGGAGCCTGAAGCGTAAGACTTCATATATTTCCTTCGTAAAATAAAATTGATCAAAATGCGATTGGTGTACCGATGCAGTGCCCTATGCACCAATCGGTGCAGAAAACAAATGAAAAATAATTTACATATATATTTTTTAATTTCATTGAAAACTGTATTTATATTTTTTATTAAATGTATTTCGGGGTTGAAGGGTTAATCTAGCCTAAGCTCACTTATACTCGATGTGTAAAATTTAATTAAGAACGGTTTAATTTGAAGTTGATTTGAGTGTCTATTTCTTGTATCTAATTTATTGAACTCGGAACGAGATTGATGTTTTTAAATTAGCGCCCATATTGGAAGCAAAGCTTGAAGCTCCCGTTTGATACTGATTTATTACAAGAATCACACTACTTTACACGTTTTTTAAATCTTTAGTCTGTATAATTTAGGATGTCATTAAATGAATACAAATATAAATATTGTTAATGATTTAAAAAAATATTTTTACCTGGCAAGTAACAAATAAAAAACACAAAAAAATATAATTAATTGAATGCATTTAGTAGAACGTCCCTTCTGAGTAGTCTAATGATCATAAAATAATGTATTATCTGTAAAGCATTGCACATCGATAGGGACGAGGTTGTCAATTTTTTTAAAGTTCGAGATTAGCATTTAGCAAAAATTTACAAATCTGCTTTCCTTTTATACTTTTACTTTTATTTGCCATTTATATATCTTGATATTTTTATGTTTTTTCATTATGTATTATTTAATTTAGTTCGTACTATTATTTGGCATATGATTTATTGCTCTTATTTCTTACTATAGTATTGAGTGAGTTTCTAGAAAACATATTTCAATTATGTTTTTATATATGTATTCTTTTTCTGTTGATTTCAATGATACTCTTTTTCGTTTTTATTTAATACTACTATGTTTTACTATTATTTTGTTGATTTTAATGATACCATTATTTTGTATATTTGATTATGTGTGATTCTTAATTTGTAATTTAAAAATTTAGTTTTGAGTATTTTCAAATTTTTGTAGACATGGACTGGATTCAACTCCCTGGGGAGCTGTTTATCTTAACATATTACAATAGAGATAAAGAACATTTAACATTTAACTCAAAATGTTGTTGATAAATCCACCTGGTCCATGAAGAAGTATAGAAATTGAAAAAATAACATTTTCAGGCGTTGCTTAGTTTGTAGGTGAAATAATTCAATTAGATGAATCTCACCCGCATAAATAAATTTTTCAGCTCTTTAACTTCACAAACATCAACAGATGAAAGAATTGAAGGAATATACATGTTCAAATATGGGCAGAATGGTGAATGTTACACAGTGTGTAAAGTGGCCACTTCAACCAGCCATTGACAGGTCATAAGCCCTGTAGATGCCTAGGCTTCTATATTACCTTCTCTTAAGTGTTCTTCATCTCTGTTGTAATATGTTAATAAATATAAATATTATTAATGATTTAAAAATATATTTTTATCTGGCGAGTAACAAATAAAAAACACAAAAAAATATAATTGATTGAATGCATTTAGTAGAACGTCCATTCTGAGTAGTCCAATGATTATAAAATAATGTATTATCTGTAAAGCATTGCACATCGATAGGGACGAGGTTGTCAATTTTTTTAAAGTTCGAGGTAAGCATTTAGCAAAAATTTACAAATCTGCTTTCCTTTTTTTTGTCATTTATATATCTTGATATTTTTATGTTTTTTCATTATGTATTTTTGTATTATTTAATTTAGTACGTACTTTTATTTGGCATATGATTTATTGCTCTTATTTCTTACTATAGTATTGAGTGAGTTTCTCGAAAACATATCTCAATTATCATTTCAATTATGTTTTTACAAATATATTCTTTTTCTGTTGATTTCAGTGATACTCTTATTTTGTTTTTTTTTAATACTACTATATTTTACCATTATTTTGTTAATTTTAATGATACCATTATTTTGTATATTTGATTATGTGTGATTCTTAATTTGTATAACTTATATTTTAAAAATTATTTCTGATTACCTTTTTTGCTTTGTATTCTTTGGAATTTTATTATTTTTTACCTATACCCTTTTTTCTAGATTGTTATTCTATTGCATCACACGTCATTATAATTTAATTTAATTAATTTTACTTTGTATTTTTATTGTTATTTATTGTGGCTTGACACGGGCGTAGCCTAAAAAGCCTTAATAAGTTCATTAATATTTAAACTAGTTTAATTTTGAATGAATAAATAAATATTTAAAAATAAATGTTGTCGGTGACTAGCAAAAGATTTTTTTTGCGTAGTCCGAATAATCGTTCTGTCTTCATTTCTGTTGTAATATGTTAATATAAACAGCTCCCCAGGGAGTTGAATCCAGTCCTTGTCTACAAAAATTTGGACAAACTTAAAATATTGTTGATTTATTTTATTGGTTAGATGGAAAAAATTGCGATTTGGCAATAAGCCCACCAATGTACAATTCGCATTATGTACAAAAAGTTAAATAAATATAAAAAAAATAAAAAAAATTATCATGGACACAAAAAAACAGATGAATCTCAAAAGAGGGTTTCAGCTGTCCGCATTTTTACAGCTGTCCCGAGTTACGTAATCTCGACTTGAGACGATATTAATTTAGCTGAAAAACAAATATTTAATTGTATCGGAGATTTTTTTAACGGACCAGCCTCATCACTCATCTTAAATTTATTCGCTAGAGCTCATCTCAAACATGTTAACACGTCAAGCGCCAGATCGGTTTACGAAGATACGTGTTATTTCACGTAGGCCTCAGCTTATCTAAATATTTACATATTAAGTTGACATATCTTGTCATTCGTTCGATTTGAACGACAGTGACATAAAGGCGTGAAATAGAACAAACTACACTATCTTAATCAACAAAATTATTGTAAATGAATTCTCGTCTTGTGATCTGACATATCAAAGCGTCTAAATTTGTCAAGTACCGATTAAAAACTGGTTTACATCTTATTGAAATATTGACGTCATTAGAAAATAGCTTTATCCATCATAATTTTTGTATACGAATTAAGTGGTGTTACCTGTAAGACTTTTATTTTATACAAACAAACAAACCATCACGCCGTTACCCCGTAGTGGTAGGCAGAGAGGATAGAACACCATAACACGCCTCCGTGGTGTAGTGGTCAAGACGCTTGACTCACGCACGGAAGGTTCCGGGTTCGATTCCCGGTGAGAACAGAAAAATTAAAAATGTGATTTTTCTCAAGCCTGGGTGCTCTGTGATGTAATTCACCACTGTAATAAGGCCTCCTGGCCTGTTGTGGTGCAAAAAAAATGTAAAAAAAAACAGTAAAAAAAACACTCTATCTTGGCATACATACCTCGCTTCCTCTACATTCATACATCTTCTTATGCACGCACGCCGATTATTCCTACTTTTGACATGTCCATCTTCAAGTATTTGATGGACTTGATCGTGCCATGTCTTTCTCGGTCTTCCTCGTTTTCTGCATCCATCAACATTTGCATCGTAGGTCCTTTTAGCCGTTCTTTCGCTGTCCATTCGCTCTACATGTCCAAACCAACGCAGCACCCCTTTCTTGATTCTGTCAATAATGTATATATATATCTATATATCTAAGTCATTTCATTCAGTTTGATTATATACTATAATATATTGATACATACGATTTGTTACATAAATAATGTAAGTACGGCAGTATTGTAGAAAGGCATGCATGTAATAACTTAATAACTATTTAAAATACCTGTACTCGTATGATGAAATATGAAGGGAATGAAAATTTACGCAATGGAAAATAATCGAGAGATGAATTTGAGAAGGAAATTTGTAGGTCGAGTCTTGTAATAGTTAGGCTAACCACAGTTATATTATGAATCTTAACCGGGATGACGGGGGAAGTCAAAAAAATAAATTTATTTTATCTCCGAAAATTGCTTCATTATTTATTCATTTATTTATTTACGGACATTGCCCATTAATACAATTTATAGGGATGAATATGACAATTTAAGAATAGTTGAATGCATTAAAAAATAATAAAAGAAGCATTGACAAACATAAGGAGCATCAAGACAAGATCTGGACTATTTATTTAAATTTATTGATATAAAGTTAAACATTATATTTAAACAGCAGGATTTACAACAATTTGTTAAATCTGTTAGAGAAGAAGAGGCATTATTGAAAAAGAGAATTACGATTTGTTTGACAGATATGAAAGTAAGGAATCTGAGAATTTATTGAGGATAGTTATCTAAATATTAGGCAATTCTATTGAATCATTTATAAATTGATTATATTTTTTAGATATATATATAATTTTTTTTTAAATTTCATTTTTATATACATGTATATACTTTTTTTTCCATACATATGTTAACATAGAAATATAATTACAAAAATACACTTTAAAAAATACATCTTAAAATTAAGCTATAAAATAAATAGGAAAAAATGCCCACAAAAACTTCAGCGTCTGAGCGTGGGCCATTCCTTTTAAAATTATTAATAAATTTATAGCATATAAATATGGTATGAAATGACTATGAAAAGAAAAGAAAAGAAAAAGAAAAGAAAAACAAAATGAACATATGCTGATATAACAAAAACAGGATTTATTTGCCGTATTCATTTTTTTTTTTTTAATTAAAGAAGATGTCTATCTGTTCTTTTCATGCTAATCCAAGACCTCAAACCTACTTTACACTGTACCAGTGAATTAATGTATTGTAATTCCTTAATTAGAAGATTGAAGGATCTTGGACCAACATGTAAGGAGTGCCTCTGTGCGAACTTAGTTCAGCATCCTGGAACTGACGTACACTATCGAATCTATTGATAATTCGATTTAAATTATTACCGAAAAAGTCCGTATTTAAGGAAACATATTTCAGGCACTGAAATAAATATAATTTTCTTAAGCTAAGGAGTCCACTCTCTACGTATAATTCATAACTAGGAAATAGTCTATGTTTTTTGTAAATTATCTTAATTATACTTTTCTGTGCAATTTCTATTGAGCGACTATGCACGTCCCCACCCTATTTTATTTTATTAATATTTTTATTTTATTTTATTTTATTTATATTTTATTTATATTTTACAAACGTTAACTGTTTTTTTCGCTCTGTTAAGCAATAAAAGTTTTTCTATTTCTTCAATATTATTTTTATTTATGGGAAACATTTTCGATAGCCATATTTGCCGCAACAAATCGGTTTCATAGAACAGGCATTTACCCATATAGGAACCGATTGCAACATTAGGCATACTAATATTTCTGGCTTGTCGACCCTTCATATACTGAGCCTACTTACAAGCAAAATTTAACGGAGTGTTTTGTGCCATTTTGTAAAATGTAAAATGTATGAATAAATAAATAACTAATTTAGGAAATAAGAATTAAAAAAATAAATTAGGATAAAGGAATTAAAAAAACCAATTAAATGACGTGAAATATGTTACAAAAAAAATAACAGTGTACGAGTGTATAGTCCTCAGAATTGGTTTCCCTAGTGAGGAGGACTCTTAAATTAATTTTGAAAAAAAATAATTTCAAAGAGTATGATTATAAACAAATTATCTTAAATTATTAAGAGTTCTGAGTTTATACACTATATCTGTTTGTTTACTAAAAATATGTATGTAGAACTGTTGATTTCCCTAATAAAATAAAATAAAAATAAAATGAAATTTTAATAAATTATTTATTTTATTTTATTTTATTTTTATTTTATTATATAAACGGCCTAAGCCAATTACAACAGTTACATGAAGAAACATAAATGCAAGAAACTGAACAAAAATAACATAAAACTATTGAGCAAAGACAAACAAGGGCAAAACAATAATTGTATACAATATATTTAAATAAACCAAACACCTAAAACATTGAGCTAAACCATGCCAATCCAACTTCATCCCACACTGTTTAGTCGCGAAGAGATTCACGAAAAGCCGGAAGATCTATCCCAAAGAATTCCAAGACGTGTGATGAATCGACTAATCTACACATTCTGGACTTTGGGACATATAAACCAAATTTGCTCTTAGAAGATTTTATAAATAGCAGATTATGACATCTGGTGACACGGTTGGGAACATGAAAATAAATTAATTGCAACAGAGATGGGACATCAATTAAAGCATTAAGTATTTTGAAAATGCATATAATGTCCATCTCAGTTCTACGTCTCTCCAATGAAGACAGATTAAGAGATTGCTCCATTTCAAAATAGGAATAATTACCCCTTTGTAATCCGATCAACCATGTCATTTTTCTTAGAAAACGGTGTTGGACAGACTCGATATGGTCAATAGGAGTACTGTAGAATGGAGACCAAATAGGAGAAGCGTATTCTAGATGGGGTCGAACTAGTGAGCAATAAAGAGTTTTGATGGTATTAATATTTTTGAAGTCCGCCGTCACTCTATTGATAAAACCGAGAAGAACTTATATCCAATTTCCCGTTGGACTGGCCTTTCTCATTATTAATTCAACTTGATAGCTGGCCCTTAATCTCAAAGTCACAGTGCCCTAATGTCCTAGTAACTTGGAGATCCAGTTTGTACAACTGTGAAATATTATTATGCATATTTTATCCTGACCTACTATTCAACCTTGGCTCGAGCATATGTAAGTAAAGTTGTTGGTACCGTTTACTAGAAACTCAAAATAAAAACTGCCCCGCATTCACGAGAACTTGAAATACTCTAACGGTAGCGGTAGGCAGAGAACTTGGCAGCTAGAAAACTTCACCAAGGTACGACTGTACACTGTACAGTTACTGCGCGGACTACGGACCAGGAGCGTGTGGGGAATTTTCACATTGAAAGGTTATGGAATTGTGATTTATTTTATAGATTAACTACCAGTAGCTCAATCACAAATAACTATCGACGTGCTTAAAAAACATGCTAAGCATTTGAGCAATGACAATGAACAATAACAATGAACACGCTTAAGTTATCGCAATCATATAGTCAACGCGTGTGTAATCTCTTAGTCAACGCTTTTTTTTCAGATTCTTTATTCAATAAAATATACACATTATTACAATATTAATACATTATAAATAAAAGAAATTAAAATATATTTTGTCCCTAAAAACTATTGAATAATATTTTCAGGCGTTGCCTAGTCTAGTATATAGGTGAAATAATTCAATTAGATGAATCTCGCCCGCATAAATAAAGGTTTCAGCTCTTTAACTTCACAAACATCAACAGATGAAAGAATTGAAGGAATATAGATGTTCAAATATAGGCAGAATGGTGAATGTTACACAGTGTGTAAAGTGGCCACTCACTCACGTAGCTGACCTTGTATATCTGTACAAAATTATGAATAATCAGGTTGACTGTCCACAGCTCCTATCCCTAATTGGTTTTAGGATCCCTGTAGCGCAGACCAGAAACAAAAACCAATTTCATATTTTTAAATATAAAACTAATGCTTGCCAAAATTCTTATATATGTAGAACTTGCAATCTGTATAACAATAAATTTAACCATATTGATATTAATAATATAACATGCAACAATTTTAGAAAAGTAATTGAAAATCAATTTATGTTTCACTAATTTTTTTTATTTTTTATTTTTTTAAAAATATGTTTTTTAATATTCTCTTATATAATATCTTATTTAACCGAAATACCTACCTGTGCAGTTAGATTGTGTATGGATATGTACATGTACATGTGTATGTGAGTTTGATATTTGGTTAATTATTATAAACACTTTATTTTATTTTAGTTTTTTGAGTTTTTTATTTTATTTTTATAATTATTATTTTCTTCAATTAAGTTGTTCTTCTTATAAGGCTCAATAATTATCGCAAATGTTATACTCGCTGCATATGTATGTATACTTATTATTATGTTATCCGCACTGTAAAATGTACATACATATCTAAATTTAATATCTATTCTTAACTTCTTATTAGTAATATTTATCTTTTAGCTTACGAGAAGGCCTGTAATTGGATCTTAATATATAATTTAACCTACACTGTAATTAATAAATATTGTAATCTGTTGGCTTTCCAAAATAAAATAAAATAAAATAAAATAAAAATAAAATAAACCAGCCATTGACAGGTCATAAGCCCTGTAGATGCCTAGACTTCTATATTATCTTCTCTTAAATGTTCTTCATTTCTGTTGTAGTATGTTAATATTGAATAATAGTTTGTCATCAGGTGCTCAGACATTAGTTTGAATTAATAATCAAATAAAAGAGTATATACATAATACTGTATACGTTTAAAATAATGAACATTTATTTTTTTGTTTTTTATTCTTTGAAAAATATTATTAATAAGAAAAACTCAACAAAACCAGATAAAAATGGTTTAAAGAAATATTTTTTTAAAGTAAGAAAAATGAGTAAAATAATACAATTAAAATTAAAGAATAGCTATTTACTTGAATATATTTTATGTGTAGGAAAAAAATCAAATAAAATATAAACACATATAAGTGTGTGGTCATAAATGTAATCAAAACAAGATAAAAATAAAACAAAGTAAATGGAAAATTTCAATTCATATCTACAGAAAAAAATAATAATAAGAGAATTAAAAGTACCCATAAAAATTAAAATCGAAAAAATATAAATAAAATAAGAAAGAAATAAAAGAAAAGGTTAACCAAAGAAAATAACAAAAATATATTCAATGAGAGATAAAAAATGTTTTACATAAATAATAAATCAATAAAGGAACGTTCTGTCTACTAACCACTTACGTTATTTTGTAGTTTGTGTCGATTTATTTTTTGTTTTCCTCGTAAATAAATACAGTTCACTGGCGAAAAATCGGCGTTTTCTATAAAAAATAATACAATATATTGCATTTGCAAAACAGTAAGGAGTATCTAATGCAAAAAAGTGAAAATTAATTTACAATAACCATAGCGACTGCTTTTCTTGACACGTGGCTTGCCAACCGCCGGCTTAATGCAATAAACAACATGATAAATAATAAATAAATAAATACAAATAGCTGTCTTGGAATATTTTCCATATTTACACCGGTGAAATTAAAATATGTGATTGCGCAGCAGGATTATACGTCGCGAAACGTACATTTTTGACATTAAATATTAGGTGTTTACGGATGTCCCATTGTGATCGCGAATACGATAAACATCCATGGTGAGAAATTGTTATCACGTCGCTTATTAGCACGTTGATAGTTATTTGTGATTGAGCTACTGGAAACACTCGGCTATCGCCAACTGTCACGTGCTAGAAAATTAGTATCTTTGGACCTCGGTTAATTAGGATCTCGGATGCGTCCAGTAATAGGAAAATATCACATACTACGAATACCGATAAAAATATATGAAATGGATTTTGAATGATTAATTGTATTTTCAAAATCAATATGGACATTGTGGAGAAATATTTTTATACATAAATGTAAAAAAAAAAAAAATCGTAGATAGAAAAATGTTTACAGCTGGACGAATAAACACCTTCGCTGCCCTGCTTCGCCAAAGAGCCTGGAGCCTATGGGAACGCCTAAAAAAGTCTAATAACGAAATTCTCCAAGCCACTGCAGAGTGGATCCAATCACCGTTGTTCAAGCGATGGCGCGATATGTTAAGACCACCATAATTGCTGCAATATAAAATTTTATTTTATGTTTATATTTATGTTTATTGTTATTTTTATGTTTATTGTTATATTTTTGTTTATATTTATATTTACGTTCATGTTTATATGTTTATATGCTAGAATTGGCTCTGCACTTTATAGCCATTTTACTGGAATAAAAATTTAAATAAATAAATAAATAATAACCCTACGTGTTTGGCCTTGGTTGTTATGACGTCAAGGCTGGTGATAATGTTCTAAACAAATTTCAAAATTAGCCATGATCTAATAAACACGAATCGTGTCGTAATAGGTGCGTGCCCAATGGAATGACAGTTTTTGCGAGAATCCAAAACTACAAATTTAAAAATATTTTTTATGCTACTGAAAATTATATTTTTTTTTACTGGACAGTATTTCATGGACTTTTGTTACTTTAAAGATGTAAAACAAAGACGTGATATCCCTATTAAAATCGATATTCATGAATCACTTTATAAAGCGCCCCCGAGGGATTATTTTACGAATATGTAATAATAATAGAAAAAAGTGCTATAGTAATTGGACACGTTACAGTAATTAGACATTGTAAATCAAATGGTCAAAAATAAATAATTATAATGCATTAATTTTAAGAAAAAAATACTTAAAAATACTGACTATTTTATGGCTAAGATGAATTCATACGCTTACATATTTTTAACTATTAGATTTGAGTATTCAATTACTTCTGTAAGCCAATTACTATAGCACTCACTCTATATCGTTTAGGATACAACTAATTTATTTTCGGGATGTAAAAAAAAATACCAAAATATTAAACAGCAGCGAGTTTTTTAATTAATTTCTGGTGTCCCCAAGTGCGTCTCTATTTTACTGCTTATGTTGGTAGTCGGCATTACACAGAAAAGTACTTATTTTACTAACGGTTTGACTAGTTTGTTTGATTTTGAGCGAATTCCTTTTAAATCTAAATGATAATTAAGGCAAGTTTGAAATTGATTTGAAATAATTTGGTTGAATAAACGCTGTCAGATAATCAGTTTTTATCAGGTCATGGTAGATTTAATAACAAATATTTGTATTTAAATTTATTTCAACAGAGAGGGAAAGAGGGAAAGTTTTGAGAATAAATTTGGAAGTCTAGGCATTTACAGGGCTTATGACCTGTCATTGGGTGTTTAAGTGGCCATTTCCCCACTCGTGTAACATTCACATTGCCTGTTTGAACTATTTTCTCCATCGTTGCCTAGTGAGGTGATTTGGTTCAGCCGGATGAATCTCACCCACGTGATAA
>NW_028280206.1:0-65614 GCF_059751315.1 Micrasema longulum | reverse complement strand
TCGGATGCAAATCCAAACATTAAATTTTCAAAAGAAGCTAAAAAAACCTACTTTCTCTGAGTGATTTAGAAATTAAATTACTAGAGTAATTTGAAGCATTAATTTGTTTTTTCAGTATCTTCATACATTGGTTTTTTCATTATAAAACTTACATTTCTTTAAAATCAATGAACATTATCATAAACTGGATACGAAAATCGAAATGTCATTTCATCAAATTGTGGATTTGCATCCATCTGCCTCTGGGGTACAGAATTTAGCTAGACTACAAAGCCATATAATTCAAGTTCATAATACTCTTTATATTTCATATGGTTAAAGCATAAATTATTTCCTTAAAACAAATGATGCTGTGGCATGCGGGCTTGGCATAATATGTCTAGCATTTTTTTATAAATAAGACAGATACATATTTATGCAGAACTTCTATATACCATGTAAAACTTCTGGGGTACACTTATCTATTATGGCATTTCTTCCATTTACAAATTATGTTTAAAAAAACATAAAGAGTGTTTTTAACAATTTAAATTTTGAGAAATTTACCATTTATAATACGATAGTGAAATACCAATACCTTTCTAAAACTGCATTCAATGTGGCTTGATCAATGTCAGTAAACCCATCAGCGTTGAAGGCATCCGCTGTATTCTTATCTATCATATCCAGGCAAAGGGCCGCTAGCTGTGGTTCGTCAAATAGTTTAGCTTGGGTCAACAATAGGAAAGCGTTATCGCTGCCGAGGTTACTCTTCAAGAAATCGACACAATGCTCTTCGAGTGCGGACACCGCATACTTTTTAGCCGTGTACAAAGTAGTCATTACAGTTTCTGGTCCAATCTGCACCTCATCCGTATACAGAAACTTAAGGAGGTGTAAGAAAGCAGCTGGTTCCACATCCGGTAATTCAATTTCATCCGAAGTTGCGGCTAAAGTACCATTGAACATCGCATCAAACACTGCACTTCCGACAGATAGGACGAACTTATGGGCAGGAATGCGTTGCTGTTGAGTATCTTTACCCACTATGAAGTGGACATCGCACAAAATATCGCTGTTAAAAAGAAATGCCAGTCGGTCTTTCAATGTTGGTTTAGTCGCTTGCCAATTGTAGGCAGGCTGTTCCTGAGAGTTGGAAGGACGAGACTGTTCTTGGCCTTCACATCCATTCTCAGAAATGGAATCCTCGCGTTCTGATCCAGCCAGTTGCCTTCCTTGTCGGTTAGAAGGTTGCATATTCTGAGGCGCATCATTGTGTATTTGGTTGCCCTCAGGTCGTAAATTCATTGCGCAAGCAACTAATCTGCGAATGTCACCGTTCCTTGAAGGATTCGCCATGGTGGGTAAGATTTTTTTTTCGCCCTAATACAAGTTCTGTATTTTATAATGAAAATTCGTCAAAACATTTACTTGATTTAGTAATTCCATAATTAAATAATAAGGTAAACTTACCCAAATAAATATATAAGTACTTTCAGTCAGAGGTTTGCGTTTTACTGCAGCAATCAAACCCAAAGTCGAAGTGTCAAATATTATCGTTCATTTTTTTATTTTTCGGTTTTCAGTTCGCGACGTTTGTGTTATTATAGTACACCTAGTACACTTGTGACAGAAATTCCATTGGCTGCTCGTGGGTAAGTCGGATAAGTTCGTAGGTAGGTTATTATTAATCATTATTACTAATATTTATTTATTAAAGACGATTACGCACATTAAAAAAAATATACCTACATAATCCTACGTATAAACACAACCCTTTCGATGTGTATATGTTTATTCTTTTTAAATTAATAATTAGACATTGGACATTTGAGAAAACATATTAGATAATTTTGTCAAATAAAAATTAAATAGATTAAAAAAATAGATTGATAAAGTAAAAACATTAACTTTGTTGATTTATACAATGACACGTTATTGAATCATAATGAAATATGTAAATAATATTATTACTACGATGAACCATATGTAATATGTATATATGAACTTTATTATATTATACTCGTATTATTGTAACGTCTCTGATTGCAGTTACCCAATGGATTAATTAAAAAAAAAAAAAAAAGACTCTCCAACATATTTTGATTATCTGACTAAAAGATTTTTTATGTAAATTTAAACTATTGAAATACTTGATACTATTAAAGAGTTGTTTTTTTATTTTCCAAAATAATTTTATTCAGTATATTTACGATTTTATCACACTTGGTTTTTATTTTTCCAGTACAAATTACTTACTTCTTTTATAAAATGATATATTTTTTAAATATTTGAGCAAATAATAAGAACTCAAGTTCATTTCATTACTGAGGGATTTAAAAAAAACTATTCAATGATTGAAAATTTGTGAAAAATTAAATAGTTGTAAGTTTCAAATCAGATCATTTACGAAAACATTAAACTTAAAGAATACTTATTTTGAAAACGTTTTTTATTTAATGCATAAATTAAATATTTGCGTTCTCACGATTTTCAATTTTTCGATTTTGGAACATTTTTCTTTTGGTCGTAAATAACCGTGATAGAAAATGAAAAGCAAGTTGTGGTAGAGTGGAGTTCAAATCTCTTACCTCCTGTACAAAGTCCATGACCCCACCTACTGAAGCATAACCTATAACCCATCTCAATATTGTTTAATACTTTGAAAAATATTTTTTATATTACATTCAAAATTGTCCCATATTTTTCTGGGAATAAGCAAGAACTGCCGAGAATAAAATAAAAAAAAAACATATTCTACATTTTGTTTATGCTTATTGATAGAAGAAAAATTGTCTATATTAAAATGGCCGCTTCTTTTCGGGCTGTTTAGCTGGTGTTTTTCGGTGTGGAGCGCGAACGCGTGATTATTGCGTTTTTGTTTTGTCAATTAATATATTTTCTTTGTTTCGAATAGGTTTTAAACGTTGACTCTCAACGTCTAATGTTATTTTACTGACGTTATTAAATGAACATAATGAGTGTCGATGCCTACGGCCCTAGCTCGCAGACCCTCACTTTTCTGGAGACAGAAGAAGGGGATCTTATCGGAGCTGACACTCAAGGGTCTGAGTTCGAATTTACGGATTTTACTTTGCCGTCTCAAAGCCAGACGCAGGCTTCACAACATGACCATGGCTCGCACGGTATTTCCAATCAGGTGAGTGACTACGTCAAAAAATGTTACTCAAACTTATGCACATGACGTTGTCAATGATTTTTTAGCGGTTTATGGAGAAATCTCGCGAAACATGTGTAAACGGTTTGTGATGTTTTGATATTTAGTTTTGGCGACGGTATATACAATTTACTTCAAAATGTCATTTCCGTTTCTATGAAATGCACTGAAATCGCGAACCTTCTATATAACCTTACATCTGTTTTGTGTTTTATGTCTATTTTATAGATTAAATGACATAATGTAATGATTCTTTTTGCGTCAACAATTTTTATTTGAACTTAAGATATGTTATCATTTATCATATAGACAGTGATAGAGCTTGCTCACATTAACCTGATGCAATCCACCAGATAAACCATTGTAATTCAGTTTACATTTTTCATAGAACTATACAGTATTTCATATCAATTTTGAGCAATGATAATCTTATTGAATCCGAATTGAAATATTACGAAATACTTATTGTAAAAATGCTATGATGAGTAAGTAAATTGTAAAAATGTAATTTAATTAAGTATTGTAAGATTGTTAACATTTTATTTAAGTTGTAAGTCAAATGCTGTATTAAATTGTAATCGACCTTTGCTCCTCAACAAAAGTAATGTCTTCGGTCATTGCCAATCTCAAAAATATTGTAATGTATATTGCATTCGTAAAAAACTTTTTTGTTCTTTGCAACATAAGAAATTAAATAAGCACCTAATCAATATGTTTTAGTTATCAGACTTTTGTGATCGTAGGGTATTTTTGCATTTTAAAAAATCAAATTTGTTTTTAAAAAAGCATAAAATTACAATGGTAACAGTTTTATTTTTTCCGTGCAATGTCAGATAATTTGAATAATAAAGATGTTTCGCACCCCGTGGGACAAGCGGTATGCATGATGTTTTGGCGCCAAACTTGTTCGCAATGTTCATTGGAAGCGCAGTTGGTGTTCATAATGTGTGATGTCAAAATAACGTGATGCCAACTGCGAGCCGTTTTGTATACATTTCTCTTCTGACTTTAATCTCTTGTGAGTGATCCCATTTGTCATTCAGCCAACATTCTAAATATTTATATTGTCGGATTTGCTCAATAACCTGCGCTCCAATTTTTAAAGTCATTAGTAAAGTTTGTGGCTCTTTCCGAATAACCATATATTTGGTTGTCTATTCATTTCCCTTTTATTCAAACTAACCATGTGTACTTTGTCCATTAGTAGCTGGGGGCTTTCCATACTATCTTCTAGAAGGACAGTAGCATCCGCATATCGGATATTGTTTGTAATTTCTTCATCGTCATCGTTTTTCATCCATTTTTCATTTTCATTCATTTTTCATCGTCGGTTAGTTCACTTAGTGCATCTCTAAAAATGGCTTCTGAGTACATATTAAAAAAGAGAGACAGAATGCGTCCTTGCCAAACGCCACGACATATCTTTTTTAAAAATATGTAAAGCACTAACTTTGTGGTTATTCACTATAATAAAATAAATAAAACAAGCATTGAAAAAGCTTGTTTAGCTTTGAAACCAGCCCAGTGGAAAAAAATAAAAATATATTGGTTAAAAACAAAGTTGTTTTATTTATTTTATTATCCACGACAGATGTTTCTATCCGATGTCAATTCATCCACTTTCACTGCAGATTTTTGATCCCAGTAGAGGTTACCAATTATTATTGATAGTTGATTTAGTATTCTTCTTGGTGGTTGTATGACCTCTTTGTGACTGTGGGCTGTCCTGGGATGATGACGTTAAGCTGTCCTTCCATGTTTTCAGCAACCTTCCTGGTAGCCTTCTGTTAGTAGGGTTTTCAGACTTAGTAAGTTTTGCAAGCCCCGTATCTTCCATGCGGTCCACATGCTTCCCACAAGTGTCTTTGCTTCTTACCCAGTCTTCTGTACAGTCTGTACATTAAGTCCCAAACCGCGATGATCACTATGAGCAAGAAGACATACTGGGATTGCAACGATTTGTTCGTGGAGGATCAATAAAAATAAAGTTGGAGTTAGAAAGAGTTTACTTGAAAATGTCTTCCCAAACCTGCGATCCTCCACTCGTTCCAATTAATCAATCGCCACCGGCTAGGCTGCAACACTAGAACATGACAGGTGCGAATAGGCTCGAAGCTTATTACATAAATCACAGAAATAAATTAGAGAAAAAATATTTTAAATCAAAACACCAGTTCCTGCAGTATATGAATTTAATTACAGTAACCTTACTAGATTTCATTTTGAAGTTAAATTTGTACCTGACTCAACAACCCATTTAAAATACTCATTTGACTATTTTTGGTTGAAAATATTCTAAATTACTGATATGACCAAAATTTTGCATAAATAAAAAAGTGGCGACACATAGAATTTGGAGTCTTGGAAAATGTCATCTTGGCCGGTTGCTTTAATGATCTGGAGTGTTCCATCTGAAGTCACGGGTCATCTGGTTGGATTTGTCATCAGGTCCAATGATCGATGCTCCCATTTAAAAACCATAACCTTATTCTCAAAACAAGACAACATTTTGACGAACATGACATTTTCTTGATGCATTCTATTCCCAGTTGCTATTTTAGTATGGTGTAATAATTAATTAATGGATTATATTATAATCATGACCCCTGCTCCATTAATATTGAATCAATTAAACTTCATAATGTGGCACTGGCCGTGTGACTTCATTGTCACATCTAGATGTATTTGATAAATAATTTACTGTGGATTTCAATTAAATATTAATGGAATGTCTAGAGATATTGGATTGGCATGACTTAAAGTAATTTATAACAACAATATTTTGAGTTTGTCCAAATTTTTGTAGACAAGGACTGGATTCAACTCCCTGGGGAGCTGTTTATATTAACATATTACAACAGAGATGAAGAACATTTAAGAGAAGGAAATATAGAAGTCTAGGCATCTACAGAGCTTATGACCTGTCAATGGCTGGTTTAAGTGGCCACTTTACACACTGTGTAATAGTGTGGGCAGAATGGTGAATGGTGAATGAACACAGTGTGTAAAGTGGCCACTTAAACCAGCCATTGACAAGTCTTAAGCCCTGTAGATGCCTAGACTTCCATATTTCCTTCTCTTAAATGTTTTTCATCTCTGTTGTAATATGTTAATTTATAACACTTATACACAATGTAGTCCCTTTTACTGAAGAGCGCTATCCGCGACTGTCCATGCTGTTCACGTTCTGTCATGGAAAAAAGCTTAGAAAAAAAATGACATAGGTAGATGAGTTCGCCACAGACAAAATCAAAAAGATTGGTTGCAATTATTTTTTGTGATGAGTAGCAAATGTTACCCGTTACGGCATATTAAAAAAACAATAAGCGTTTAAAAATCTACATGGTTGCTATTTCTCTGGGGGAGAAAACGGGAGTGGGGGAAGATTTGACCCCCTAAAAAGTTACAAAATAATATATTAAATTTGAATGAATTATTTTAGTGGTGTGCCATATAGGTAGAACTGCCCCAATTTCGGTACCTTACATATTTCTGTTGAAAGATGGCTAAATATGATGTACCCCCCTTTTAAGGCATATTGAGTTGTATATATCACCGGATTTTTCAGCATTTTCCTATAAAAAATCCTGCATTAACAAATGTTCATTGCATCTACTGACATTATAACGAGTTATAAAATTTTAACTATTGCTATTTATTTTATAGGTGAATGGGTTGGGTAAATCTGTGGACATAAGTTCCAAAATAGTGAGCGCATCGCAGGCTCTAGCTGAACTGCAATTTGAGGAGGAAGATGAGGTTCTGTTCAACAATCGGGAGTTACCAGAGCACGCATGCAAGTATTGTGGCATCCACGAGCCCAGTACTGTGGTTATGTGCAATGTTTGCAAGAAATGGTAACTTTTTAAAAAATTTTATAAGTTGAAATATATGAGTACAGACGATGCAAGATAATGATACAAGTATTACTAGTAAATACAAAAATTCCACCTAGCCACTTTTTGTGGCTAGGTGAAAGTTAAACCCTTTAGAAAATTTTACCCTTTTGCATAAAAACATTTGTCAGTGTTCAGACACACAGAAAAATAATTTAACACGCAAAAAAAAAATGTTTTGCACCATGCGAAGGAACTGATAAAGGGGTACTTGCAAAGGTTTGCTTTCAACATAATAAAGCTCAGCCGAAATCAAGTGAGTGTTATCACTAGAGCCCGCCTAGGGCACTGCAGATTGAACAAACACCTTGCTAGACCTTTCCGAAACTTCTAGATGTAGGTTCTGCAGTGCGGAAACAGTTATAAACATTCTATGTGAATGTGATGCTTCACATCATGAAAGGAGCTTCATTCTCGGGGGACCACTGGTTAAACCTGAAGATGTTAAAGAGCTCATCCCCTACCTCATAGCCCGATACTTTACGGATCTGGGTTTGGAGAGGGAGATTTAGCAAAATGTAAACTTTCGCCTTCCACACAGTAGCCAGGCTCTTTATAGACCCGGGCTTGGAGGGCGAGAAATATTCACGGGGACCCATCACAATAGATCTTCACAGGTCGCAGTGACGTCAGGAGCTTGCATAGCTCTGACCCCCACCTCTAAGAATAAGAACCATATTGATAGCAGCTCATTGATCGAAAAGTATGAAAATATTTAAATCTCTTTTTATTTTATGCCCGTTGAAAGTTTTGTTTCTAACTATGAGCGAAATTCGTCAGCCGGATATCCAGCTCGGGGGCCACTATCCGTTTCATCACTAGTATATAGTATATTAAAAAATATGATCTACATATAAGACTTCGAGCTAAGTCATGCCATGCTGTATTTAGTAAATGATGCGATTGACTTTTACAGGTTTTGCAACGGGCGAGGTAGCACATCCGGCTCGCACATCATCAACCATCTGGTGCGAGCCAAGCATAAAGAGGTCACTCTCCACTGTGATGGGCCACTTGGGGAGACATTACTGGAATGTTACTCCTGTGGGGTGAGGAATGTCTTTGTTCTCGGCTTCATTCCTGCCAAAGCTGACTCCGTAGTGGTGCTGCTGTGTAGGTTTGTATTTCTCGCACTGATGCTTTTATTAACTATTTGATCTTTGATTTTTAACAATTGAAATATTTGTCTGATTAATATTACTAAATACAGTAATTATCCTGACCAGTTACGGCACACAACAGGTGTACGCCTTGATAAAGATAATTTTCATAAATTATAAGCGACTACGCCAATCCTACTTACCAATCAGTACCCTTAACCAAAATTATTATTTATTAATAATGTTTTGCTTATACCATAATAATATATTATTGTCTTACTACGGCGAACGTGCATTTGCGGTCGCAGGCCCTACGGCATGGAATGCTCTCCCAGCAGAAATCCGAAACTGTGAGAGTGAAGTGATGTTTCGGAAGAAACTTAAAACC
This sequence comes from Micrasema longulum, assembly GCF_059751315.1. Taxonomy (NCBI): domain Eukaryota; kingdom Metazoa; phylum Arthropoda; class Insecta; order Trichoptera; family Brachycentridae; genus Micrasema; species Micrasema longulum. The sequence continues at coordinate 57,073 of NW_028280206.1, read as the reverse complement.
CACTTGTTCTCTAAATCATTTGAATAAATTCTTGGCATGTGGTGGAAAAGTAAAATGAAAAAGTACATTATTTTTCTTAAATTAAAAAGTTAAAATTAAATTTATATCTTTATATAATCACTTTGTAAAGCGCCCTTGAGGTATTATATTATGAAAATGGCGCTATATAAGTTATCCATAATTATTATTATTACTACATAATTTGTCCTAACTCAACACAGGACTTTATTTTCATGGAGTTAGGATGTACCATATTTTTCGGACCATAAGATGCACTTTTCTGTGGTCTTAACGTCCGCAAAATACGGTAATAAATGTAAATAAATAGTTGTTTGTGAATGAATAAACAAATAAAAAAAAACCAAACAAATTATAATTGCTACAGAAACATTACACAAGCAAAATTGGTAAATGTTATTTTTGTTACTTTTTATTATTTCATATTTACTTTTTCCATTCTCTATGTCCAGGCGGATGAAGAATACAGTTCTGTGTGTGAAATAGAAACAGAATCCTTCACAAGTGTTTGCGACTCGATAGCTGCTCTCATGTGAAAATCCTGAATAAGGAAATCGAGTTGGGATAAATCCGCCTCGTTGTCTATTGGTTGACGCGCTCGTCTACCATTATTGAGGTCTTGGGTTCGATTCCTAGCGGGGCAGGCGTAAATGTGGTTATTGAACTACAGTATTTTCTTGATTGACACATGAAGCGTAAGACTGATCACCTTACCTTAACAATGCAGTGCCCTATGCGCCACTGGGCGCAGAAAAAGGATGATGATTTTTTCCATTTTCTTATCCTCCTTGTATTATGTTTTATATTGTTATGTGTCTGATTATTTGTTGTTACAAGTGTTTTCATTTTGTAAGACTGTTGGTTTTAATAAATTATTATTGATATTTGAATGTATTAAATTTAAACTTGACAATCAATTTTTGCAGACAGCCATGTGCCGCCCAAAGTTCACTAAAAGACATGAATTGGGACCAAGAACAATGGAAACCATTGATAGGTAAAATGTTTTCTTAAATGTTTTTCAATTTCACGTGAACTGTAATTTTTTCTTACAAAAGTTCTTAACCCTTTGGAAGCGGCTGTAACATATGTTGCTATCCTACGTTCCATACTAGATTTCCTTCCGTTCAACGCGAACGTAAACAATGTTGTTATGCTGGCGTTCGGCGGTCGATAAAATCTTTAGCTTGATCCCTATGACGTTCCCACTCAGATAAGTGTATGGGATATTTCATGCTACTAATGCCATCTACGGTTTACCAACGAAAATTATATGTTGGTTTACTAAAAATCCAGATCTAAGAGATCACTTATTCGGGTCGCGAACCTAAGAAAACAGCTAATTAGTTTGAAATTCTGGCGGGTACAATTCGACCAATAGTGTCTCGCCGGGCTCTTCCCAGTAACTACGTCAGTGTAGCATAGTGCGCGGATAGAATATGCACAGCGGCGAATATTTTGATTTGCAATCTGTATACTTTCGAATTTGTGTAGGTCCCTAATTAAATTTAGTTAAATAAGTGACATTACAAATAATTTTATCATACTATTGTGTAGTGGTGGGTGTTTTTTGAAACAAACATTTCTTCATAATAATAAAAATACGTGTGTACTTTTATTCCATTTTTATTTATAATTTTTACCAGTGACTGGGTTTTGTCGTGACCGACATCGTCAAACTGATGGGAAACTAATTTTTTTTCTATGTTATATGCAAGTGCAAGCAGGAAAATTTGTGTTCGAAAAACTTTTGTTGGTGAACCGTTTTAAAAATTACGATCACCTCAATTTTAAGGCATGCATAATTAAAGAAAAATTAACAATAGAATCTGAATGTAAAAAGTGTTAATAATAAAAATATCCGCTAATTGGATTAAAAGAAAGTCATCCTCTCTGAAATTTCTTTCAGTAACATGAAATATGTTGATATCTAAAGAGATACGGTTGAGTTGAGACATTGCTCTTCCTAACAGCATAACCATAACTTAAGCATAACTTAATCGACTTAAGCAGTCTAGTTTAAATTCACTTAAGAAAAAACGTTCCCGAGCAGTTTATTGTTGATTAACTAATCTTCATTGAGATTTATCTGGTTTTATATATTGTAATGTGACTTTAGCGGATCGCTGCTTCCTGCCCTGGCTGGTGAAGGTGCCCCTGGAGGCGGAGCAGGTGCGCGCGCGGCAGGTCACTCCGCAGCAGATGGGTCGGCTGGAGGAGCTGTGGAGGGACAACGTGGACGCCACCTTCCAGGACTTGGAGAAGCCCGGAGTGGATGAGGAGCCGCACCAGGTCTTGCTCAGGTAAGCCCCACGCTATCCGCACTTGTGAATACCTGCTTTGAGGTGGATAGTAAGTAAGAAATATTATACAATATTTTGAGTTTGTCCAAATTTTTGTAGACAAGGACTGGATTCAACTATTAACATATTACAACAGAGATGAAACATTAGTTGACATTTTAGTTCATGGTTTTCTCCATACAATTATTCTCTGTTATAATGAGCTACTTCTCAGACATACCGAACAAAAAAAATTATACAAAAAATCTTCAATTGTTAAAAACATCGTTCTCGAAATAAGAATCTTAGTAATAAAATCTAAACGGTTGGCTAATGTAAAGGATAAATACCGCCGGGCGTTGGGATTGCATTATGTTTATGATAGCTATGCTAGTGTCTAAGTACCTAATTGGATTTTTTGCCTACAATATTGAAAAATTAACACACATGGTTTTTAAAAAATCCAAGCTTTGTGAACTTAGTAAGTGCCGGTTCGGCACATTGTTACAATCTACAGCTGCTTTTGTAGTTTATGAATGACGTGTTGTTTTGGAAGTTTTTACAGGATTTTTAAAGATTTTTTAATGTTCTAGGTTTATTTCAATACACAATAAATATTACAAGTGGGTGATATCAAATGAGTTCTAGACTAGATCAGTTAAAACCTAACCCCTGTAGAAACATCTGTATGAATTATATGTATTTACTTAGTGACAATGTGCAATAGCGATTGTATAAAAAAAACCTTTCTCTGGTATAACGAGTAACGCTTATAACGAGCAAATTCAAGTGGTCCCATCTTCCTCGTAATAACCAAGATCGACTGTATTATTATATTTCACTGGATTCTATGATTTCTCTTATCAATTTTTATCTTCTTGGACTTATTTCTATATATTTTTTCAGTTTCATACACTTGGAAATTAGATTTTTTTTAGTTCCATCATTTTTGTAAGATTTTCATATTTTTAAATTTTATTTCATCTTTTATAAGATTTCCATATTTAAATCATATATACACATTACTAAGACTAAATATGCTGTATTATATGAAAATAAATCAATGCTGCCTACTTAAGAACAGGTTTTTACTATATCTAGTGAGGATAGACAGTATCTAATATATTTGCTTGTAATTTGACATAATTGTACTACACCTAATTTTACTTAATTGTACCACTTTGGTTTTGCAAACAGAACATACTGTATTATTTACTATAATAAACACCAATATAAATATAAATATTTGTATCCACATGACAAAATGCAATGAAGGATATCAGTTTCATAATAATAATTGTCTTCAAATCACTGAAAAAATTAGCATAAAATATTTAGGCATTATAATTGATAAAAAAAATGGAAGGAGCATATAAATAATATCGTAAATAGAATGAGAAAACTTATGTATGTATTTATTACATTAACGAATATATTAACCATCGAAAAATTAAAATAAATTTACTTTGTATTCGCCCAATCCATATTACAGTACGGAAAAATTGTATGGGGTGGTGCTTTTAAAATGAATATTTTAACGGTCGAAAAAATACAGAAATTAATTATAAAAGTTATTTTTAAAAAACCATCTTCTTTTCCCACTGTTCAATTATTAAAAAAATTTAAGGTTTTAGATAAAAATTGTTACATAAAAAGAATTGTTTGATTCAAATACGTAAAGACAAAATAAATAAGTAGTGTTTCTAGGTCACAAAATGTAAGTATGCGACCTAGAACAGGTGGTAATATCTTGATTCCTAAATTAAAAACAACTTCAGCACAACATCATTATACTTACAGAGGAATATTTTTCTTTAATGAAATTAACAAAGAAAATAAAAAGTACAGTCAGGAATACAACTGTTATCCTAAAAATATTAATAATTAAAATAAAATGAAATAAATAAACAACTGTAAGACGTCACTTCCCATTATGTACACAAGAATTGTTTTTTTCTTTTATGTAATGCGAAACGTTAATGTAAATATATGTATTTAATTAATGTAAAAATTGTATTTAGTAATAATATTGTATTCATATTTGCTATCTGAAAAAAAAAAATCGGCACTGAACTGAACTGAATAAGGAAACATTCATTGACAGTTTTGTTTATCAGTTTTCTTTAAAAGCTACTCTTTGATTTGAGTGCTGACTATAAATGAACGGTCCTACGCCTTTTAGCTATGATTTGTATTCTTAATTTGTTTTTAGATATGAAGATGGTTTCCAGTACCAGAATGTATTTGGTCCTCTGGTGAAGTTGGAAGCCGACTATGATAAAAGGCTGAAGGAATCCCAGACCCAAGAGAATATCGAGGTCCGCTGGGACGTCGGACTGAATAAGAAAACTATTGCATATTTCACTCTCGCCAAGACGGACGGTGATATGAAACTTATGCATGGCGATGAATTACGCTTGAGGTAAATTTTACTAATTTGATGTTCAATTCATTGAAAGCAAACCACAAATAACATTCATAAAAAGTTCCCATAAAGTAAGAACAGTAGAGTCTGATTTGTAATGCAGTGGCTAACATGTCAGGTTTCCATACATGAGGTCTTGATTCCCAGGAAACATTAAATAATGATTCAAAAAGTTGCATTTTCACTGCAATATTTCATAATCTGGACTGCCGGTCCTGACCCCGACTGGTGTATCGTCATGAATTTTTTTTAAAGAGATAATTTAAAGAATGTACCTTTCGATGATGGATTTTTTCAACATATTTTATTGATAACAAAAAGAAAAAAGATGTCATTTTGTATACTTTTATATTTAAGTATACTTTGTTGAAATAAAATTGTGTAATCTAAATGAGAAATTAAAAATACTTTAAAAAAAGAAAAATCACTCAACAGACATTGCCGGCGCTATTGCGCTCTTATTAGAGTATGCGAAAAAATAGCAAGGGGTCGATCATCCGCTTTGAAGAGTTCATACGAGGTCTTATTTTGATTTTTTATTTTGTAATTTAAAGATAATGTTCAGTGACATTTTGTAAACTTGTTTATCTTTCTCAATTAACCAAAACCCAATAAGTATTAACAGAGAGAGAAAAAATATCATTTTTGGTTCATATGTTACATTTTTGTTTTTTGGTGCACCAATAGGTGTGGCTATAAAATTTTATGCCGTTTATTTACTCTTACCAAGTAATAATGTTGATTTTAGATATTTGGGAGAGCTCCACAAACCATGGGCAGGAGTGGGTCACGTGATCAAAGTGCCTGACAACTTTGGGGATGATATAGGGTTGGAACTCAAGAGTAACAGTGGAGCTCCCAGTGACTGTACCAACAACTTTGTTGTAGACTTTATTTGGAAGAGTACCTCGTTCGATAGGTAAGTCATTATTTCTAATATGGTTTTTGGAATTTTGGCTCATTTATTAATATCTCAACAGTATTAAAAAATATATAATACATACCCGAGAATGCCACATAAATTATTTTATGTTATTGAAAAAAATATAGTACATATAAAAATGGCTTATTTTATACCAGCGATTCCTCAAACAAAAGCGCACATTTGCTTATATGACAAATGTGATGGCAAGAAATAAAAATGGAATTGACTTTCTGGGATATTCCTCGTATATATTGTACAAAAATATAGTAAATTTAAGCACTAAAATTAAGGGCCTGGCTGTTGAAATAATGAAATAAGTGAATTTGAACAGGATGCAATTAGCTCTCCGGAAGTTTGCCATGGATGACGCATCCGTCTCAGGATATATCTACCGCCGCCTGTTGGGACATGAAGTAGAGGAGGTGCTGTTCAGGTGTCAGCTCCCTAAGCACTTCAGTGCACCCAATCTGCCAGACCTCAATAGATCTCAGGTAAGAATCGCTTTCATTTGCTTTCCGGTATTTCCCATTATAAAAGTATGTTGCAATCTGAAAAGCAATATTAGTGGTCCTTGTCCTTCTAGATTTCAATTTGATCTTAGTTGACTAGCAATTATTATGAAATGTGATATTTCTCAAGCTTGGGTGTTCTATGTTGTTATTCGCCACTCGGGAGTGGAAAATCACAGAGTATAACTACAATATAAAAAAAAAACTATATCAGTAATTCATTATATAATATTTAGTCATTGCAGAGTTGTGTATTTTGTCAGGTTTCTGGTTCAAGTTGTTAACTACAACTTTCCAAAAATATTAATTAGATGTTTTCATAAATGGCATCAAATAATCTTAATTTAAAAAGTAAATAAAAATATTTGGTATTTTATGAATGGAGAAAATAATATTTTATAATATTCAGCTCGCAGTTTTATTAGAATTGTTGATTTGGGATGAGCTGTTAATTTGAAGTGCAATATCTCACTACTAGTCAAATGTAGTTACCACCAACTTGTTCCAGAAACCCGATTATTTATTCTAAGTACCTAACTAATAAAATACATTTATTAGGGCCAGTTACACTAAATAAATTTGAAGTCTAAATTGGGTTCTTCTTTATTTATATTTTGTCTTAACAAAATAATCTACTAATTTTTTGGTGCAGCTTGTCCTAACCGACATAACTTCTACCTCATACAGATGGCTTAGTAGCCTATAATTAGCATATAATTAGCATATAATTAGCATATAATTAGCATATAATTAGCTATAATTAGCTATAATTAGCTATAATTAGCTATAATTAGCTATAATTAGCATACAATGTATTATTAAAAACATTGTCATAATGTGCTTTATTTTCAGAGTTTCATTCATTTAACCCATTTGTCGGCTGTAACTGTCAAAATCTTTAAATTTTAGGAAATAAACAGACTAAAGTAATTATATGGTCGGATTATGTGTCTATAAAAAAAAACAGTCAGCAACCAAAGTGTCCCAGTATGTTAGATAAATAAGATTGACTTAAATCATCAACTACATTCTAATTTGAAGTGAAATATAAAAAAAAAGAAGAATGTTATTCTATGCGTCAATATGAACCTATGAAAAAAAAGTGCCTGGGAACGTGTTAATGAGGAAGTTCAGGGTTTTTTTTATGTGGTATTTGACGCCAAAATATCTTTTTTTTTCATACATTTTCAAGAAACTTAAAATTTAATGCTCCAATTTTTAACATGCGTAAGAAAACATTTTTATATCCAATTTCCCGTAGGGCTGAACTTCCTCATTATGGGCCTCGTGATCCTGAACCCTTGCACTGTTATTGGCCTGCTGTATTGCAAAATTGTTTATTTAAAAATATACTTAACTTTGGCTAGGTTTACGCCGTGAAGCACGCTCTGCAGAGGCCACTGTCCCTGATCCAGGGCCCGCCCGGCACGGGGAAGACTGTGACTTCGGCCACCATCGTGTTCCAGCTTGTGCGACAAGGGGGCGGCCCCGTGCTGGTGTGCGCCCCCTCCAATACGGCCGTGGACCAACTCACGGAGAAAATACACAAGACAGGCCTGAAGGTAATCATCACTGAATTCACTCCTCACTGCTGCTCAGAATCAGATTTTAAAAAATATATCTAAAAACCAGATCTATTTCATCTCTACCAATAGGGAAATATAACTTTTTTTTTACATTTTAAAGTAATTAAGGTCTATAGGTCATTTTAAAGTAATAAAGGCTCTGTCCAATAAAAAAAAAATTTTTTGATAATTATTAGTAGCATAAAAAATGTTTTTAAATTTGTAATTTTGAATTCCCGCATTGTCATTCCATTGGCCACGCCCCTAATACGTCACGATTCATGTTTATTTGTTCCTGGCCATTGAAATTGTCATTATATATATAATTATTATAAAATTATCACGAATCTTGACGTCACAACAACCAAGTCCAAATACATCGCGTTTTTCTAGCAATGTATTTTTATTGAATTTATTTTTTACATTTATGTATGAAAACAATCATCATCATTCCATTTCCGCACCTAATGGTGCATAGGGCACTGCATTGGTACACCAATCACAGCGTATCATTTTTTGGTTACATGAAGGTAAGATGATCAGTCTCACGCTTCAGGTACCAGCCTAGGCACTGAAATATTCTATTGTGAAAACACCTTTTTAAGAAAATATTTCCTATCAATCATGTCGGGAATCGAACCCGAGACCTCTCGCATGGAAGGCAAACGCACTGGCCATTACGCCACAAGGCCGACTATCCCTAACATTTCTCCACAATATCCATATTGATTTTGAAGATACAATAATCGTGTTTCAGGTTGTTCGTCTGTGCGCCAAGTCTCGCGAGGCTATGGAGTCCAATGTGGCCTTCCTCGCTCTCCATCGTCAGGCTCGTGCCCTCGAACCGGGGGAATTACGCAAGCTGCAGCAGCTCAAAGAGGAAGCTGGGGAGCTCGCCGCAGGAGATGAACGCAGGTATGCTTTGTAGGAGATTTATTATCTGTTGGATTATAGGCAAGCAATCTTCGCACCTTTTCATACCTGCTCAATAAGATTTTCTTTGCTATTTTACCGTGTGTCTATTGTACTAAAATCATCCTGGTACCCAGCTATAAAGAAATCACATAAGTGTAGACCGTAAAACGACACAGATTTCAAATTGACAAGCTGCACACAGCAATGACTGACATCATAAAGGTACGAGTAATTAACCTAAGTCAGTGATCTAACATCCCATTTCCAAGACAAACAAAAACATTTTTTTCAGAGTACCTTAACCTTGTACCTAAATACAGGGGTCCAAATATATATAATAAAAAAAATTACTGACATCAATCTTGATGATGGACGCTATAATGCGATCTGAAACATGGGAAAAGAGTCTGTCAATAATGGCCGTAAATATCTAAGAAATTTAATATTTTCATACCCGCTTTAATTTCTGTATATATAATAAAATGTTTTGTGTGAAAGAATTATTTTTAATTTTAGTTTTGTCTTTTAGAAATTATTTAACATCATTTATTTGAACAATCACTGGGTCGCTTTAATGCACTGGATCGCAAACTGATAATGAATTGTCGTTAGGCGTTACTATATTTGTTTGTTCATTCAAATTAGTTTAATTTTTGTAAAATAAATCAAAAACTTTCATTAAATTAAGAGAAAAAAAAGAAATAATTAGAAGGACTACTTTTATACAATCCAAGTATGACACTTGAGCAAAAAAAAACATGTTTAGGCATATCGTAATTAAAATATAATTTTAGATAAAAATTTAGGCAAAATATTATTGCAGTTATTGGACGTTATAACCAAGTAGATAATCAACTCATTAATATAATTTAACATAGGTAAATATTTTGCATTGAAAGTGAAATAATAAACAAATACAATAAAGTTTGGTCATAATGCCTACACAGAAAATTTTGTGTCCCATGTTGATAAATTAGAGTATCAAGGGAGAAAGCCCACCTCAACCTCCAGCTGTTATAGTCTTCGGGGACTCTGTCAGCCATGCTATTTTAACAAATTGACTTTAATATTATTATTTTTATAAGTGATTTTAATCTAAATTAAGGGCAAAGAGAGCGTACAAATAAATATACACGCTTTCCCCACCTTTTGCCCGTATTCAGAGAGTGAGTTCTTCTATCCTCGTTATTCTCTGCATATGAGATAAAAATATACTTTCTTCACCTTGAGCTTTGCCTCTGAATACAGTCATTAGTCTCTCGATGCCTCCGTCTCATTTAGAGCATTCTATTTTCTTTAAATATGAAGAAGAAATCTACTTGAAGTATCTCTGATCAGGTACCGAGCCTTACGTCGAGCCGCTGAGAGGCGCCTACTGGAGGCAGCTGATGTGGTCTGCTGTACTTGTGTAGGGGCCGGAGATCCGCGCCTCGCCCGACTGCGCTTCCACTCCATACTTATAGATGAAGGTAATGGTTTAATATTTATATAATCAAAAAGTAAATCGCCATGGGAAATATGCTCCTTACCTCTTGATTTTTCTGTGATTGTAAAATTTATAATACAAGGCTTTCAAGTTTGAGAGGTGTTGTAACACGTTGCGGAGATTTTTTTCCCACAGGATCCACTCAGCGGAAACGTTTCTCTCATAGAATCCACTCATATGGGCACTTATTAAAACTTTCTTATTTTTAAAAAATATTTCACTTCTGGTTGGACCGTAATTGATGGTTTGGTCAATTTTATTTTACTAACATACTGGGAGATTTACTTCAGTTTTTCGTATGCTATAGCCGTCTTTTCACTACCAATATCTTTTGGACTGACTGTCATTTCCTAAATGAGAGACACGATTTTGATGGTTTTAACTGGCATAACTGCGAATGTGTTAGGGACAAAATAAAGTAGGAAGAAATATATCATCATCATCATCATTCCCTTTACGGTCATAGGGCACTGCATTTTATTTGATTAATTTGTAAATTTATTGCATAAATGAGTACATATTTAATACCAGTGCCTCGATTATGAACGCTATCTTACCTCGGTATGTTCTACCTACTTGTCATATCGACCTCATATGATCGAAACAAGCCAATAGAATGACCGCAAACAATTAGTCTGCGTTCCTTACGTCATCAAAATTTAAAATAGTTCTCATTTATATTTTAAATAGGCTTCTGTAATAAAAAGTTCTCACTTCAAAGCGATTATAAACTCTAATAAATTCTAATTCAAGCAAAAAATGCTCGCTTGAACATGAATTTTGCATGACTTTTGGAAATCACCTAGACGGTACGCTTAACGATTGTCTGTATGTATCTACCAGAGGCGAGCGGTGGGGTTTTTGATTAGGGAAGCAATTAATATATAAGTAATTGGTACATAATAATATATTCTACCCTTAAGAGATTAAAGACAAACTAAATACTTTATACATATGATTACCAAAATAAATATTATCTTGTTTAAATACATGACTTTTCAACGAAAAAGAATTGGTCATTATTAGAACCCGAAAAATCAACATATGTAGTAGATTATAAACTTTTTTCTTATAACTAATCAACATTATATTGATGTAATGTTTGAATTAAATTCTAGATTTTACCTCGTATTTCTACTCTACCACAAAATAACAATTAAACTATTGTGTCCAGCGCTAAAATATCAAAATCGCATCTCTGTGATGTAAACTACTTGGAAAATAGAGTATTGCTAAATTTCGAATTTGCTTCCATCGCGATCGTTCTTTAAATCGATACCCAGCCAGCCGGTAGCAAGTACGCGCCGATCAGGCGATCAGTACGCGCATGACAGCGCTGTTAACTGGATGTACGGGAGATCACGTTGCTTTTTAACATATTTTTATAAGGCGATAGTATAATAATTCCTTCACAATTTATCTTGACTGTTAATCAAATTATTATTACCTAATTTATTAATAGTAATTTAAATGTTAGGTAGTGTGACTGATAATTAATTTATGAAATATGCTATTTTATAAACATTATTTGCCAAAATGTAGGGGAACTAATGGTTCCATATGTTCTATGAACGGGACCGCGCATGGTATCTACCGATCGACTACAAAGCTGGCTCCTATAACGTCTCGATACATACACCCGGGAAGATAGTAAAACAGATGGAAAAAATATAATAACTAAATTATTATTTTAGAGTGGTAACTTTCTGACGCATTCTGTGTCTGACACCTAGATACTCTTATTTGTTAATCCTTTCCCTTGATTCATATCGATGTACCTACCCAAAACTTGAAGGTAAGGGGCCGGTAGTATATCTATAATCGCTAGAGAGAATTTATCTTCAACTATACTCTCAAGGTGAAGGTATGACGTCTTTATCTTCCCATCATAATCGAGGCCCTGGGAATCTATACAAATTTAATAAATGACAAAATGAATACGAAGCATCATCTAGTTGGGTTAGTCTCCATCTAACATGGCTCAGCTTATTCTAAGATGGAGTTTGATTGCGTTGATACATCAATTGCAGCGTACCTTGATCATTTTTGTTACATTAAGGTAAGATGATCAGTCTTACGCTTCAGGTACCAGTTCAGAGACTATGAAATATTCTAGTGTGAAAACACTCTTTTCATAAATATTTCGTAAAAACCATGTCGGGAATCGAACTCGAGACCTCTTGCCCATGCAAACGCGCTGACCATTACATCATGAGGCCGAGAAATATATACAGGCAGTAATGGTGGCCAGGCCTGAAGTTAAATATAGTTAAGCAATTTAGATTTTTTAACTCATGTGTGGCGGTGTGTAAAAAAACATTAAGTAGCTCTTATTTTTTTGAATAACCCACTCATTATACCTTTTCATACCGAAATAAGGAAATGGTGTTTGTGTTTTGTACAGGCTTTTTCCATAGAAAATCTTCCTTTTTCAAATAAAATTAATTTAAATGGACATAAGAGATAAAAAATTTACAAGAAAGAGCATGAGAATATAGAATATCAGAAGAACGACAGAGACACTCTACACCTAACACTCGTTAGGTGGAGCTTGAGTAAGAGAGAAAACAAAACCGAGAGAGCCCTATCGGGCTTTTTTAAATATTTTATAAGTTACACTTTTTATATATCATTTGTATTATACGTGTATGTTACGTATTATATCATTTGTGAGTAGAGAAGACATTAGTCGCGTGATGTTTCTTGTATCCACTGAGCAAAGCGTTGCATTTAATACACTGTGTTCCCAAAATAATTTCAACATTTTGTAATTCCGCATAATTTATCATGTCCAAAATTTGAATAATGATGAAATTGAGAGCATTTTAATGTGGAGAGTAGTTGAGGACGTAATTCATGGACAGGCCAGTGTTTATTGGAGAAGTGATTTTTAATGACATTAATTAGATTTTTTTAAAGTCTTTGTATATATATTTTTAGGTTATAACAAAGTGTTGTATGCTAAGATCATTTTTTATCCTTGTGATAGAATCGAAAAACAAAATGGCTGCAAAAGTTATTTGATTATAAATATTAAATTTTTTTATCATAATTAAAAAAATATGTTTATGTCTTCATTTTTTTAATGTGTTATTATGTTGATTGCTAAACATTTGATTTTTTTCTTATTATGTTTTTACTTATCTTAATAAAATATTTATAGTATTTTTTTTGTAGTAAACATTCAATTTTAATAATGTTAATATTTAAGCGAAGTATCCTTTCTAGTCTCCCGATTGCGAATGGGAATTTTCGATCTACACACCCCCAAAGTGACGATTCAGGTAATTTCACTACAAAACCTAGGCGGGGATGCGCGTCAACATAATGTCAAATGCAATGCACACAATTACTCATTTTTGCAAAAATATGGTTTAATTATATTTTTATTATGCAACATCTTGGAAAAGGGATCATTTCTAACACATATTGTAAAAAAATAGCCTATATTTAAAAAAAACTCAACTTGCATAAGTCAAAAGCATTTTTGGTAACGGTGTGTTACATCACCGGATGTAAAGGAATTATTTAGCATAGTCTTTTAAGGGTTAACAAAGCACTGTATGAGTAAACCAAGTATGAGAATATATATCATTGCCTGTTGTTCTTGGTTGTAGGGATGCAGTCTACCGAACCAGAGTGCATGGTGCCCGTAGTACTCGGGGCACGTCAGCTTATCCTAGTGGGAGATCACTGCCAACTGGGACCCGTGGTGATGTGCAAGAAGGCTGCTAAGGCCGGCCTGTCCCAGAGCCTGTTCGAGCGACTCGTGGTGCTCGGCATCAAGCCCTTCCGTCTTGAGGTGCAATATCGCATGCATCCCGAACTCTCTCGGTTCCCTTCCAACTTTTTCTACGAAGGATCTCTCCAAAATGGAGTCAGCTCCGACGAAAGAAAGCTGCATAAAATAGACTTTCCTTGGCCCATCCCCGAAAAACCGATGTTCTTTTATGTCACCCAAGGACAAGAAGAGATCGCCGGAAGCGGTACGTCTTATCTCAACAGAACCGAGGCTGCGAATGTAGAAAAGATTACTACTCGATTTTTAAAGGCGGGAGTCAAACCCGAGCAGATAGGAATTATTACTCCGTATGAGGGGCAGCGGGCCTACTTGGTACAGCACATGCAGTATCAGGGCAGTCTTCACTCCAAACTGTACCAGGAGATAGAGGTCGCCAGCGTGGACGCTTTCCAAGGTCGGGAGAAAGATATTATTATTATGTCGTGCGTGCGTTCCAACGAACATCAAGGCATCGGGTTTCTTAACGATCCTCGGCGCTTAAACGTCGCCCTCACTCGTGCAAAATATGGAATCATTATTGTAGGAAATCCTAAAGTACTGTCTAAACAGCCACTGTGGAATCACCTTTTGAGCTTCTACAAAGAGCAAAAAGTGCTAGTCGAAGGTCCGCTGACTAATTTGAAAGAATCTATGATTCAATTTGCCAAACCCAAGAAGCTAGTGAATGCAGCCAATCCGGGGTCCCATTTCATGTCCACGTCTACGTACGACGCCCGCGAGGCACTGGCCCCCGGGGGCGCGTACTGCCGCGCCGCACCGCGGCGGCCGCACGACGCGCTGGCGTACATCGGGCCGGAGCGCGCACAGGCCGCGCTGCATGCGCCCGCCGTGCCCGTGGCCATGTTCATGAATATGGCGCATGTGCCCCCGCGCTTCTGCCAGCAGCAGCAGCAGCAACGCCGTCGCCGCGCGCCGCCCGCTCCGCGCCCCTTATCGCAGGAGCCGCTCTCGCAGGCGGGCCCCGGCTTGTCCCTGTCCCAGGGCCTCAGCCAGCCCGACCTCAGCCAGGAGTCCGTCATGCTGGAGTACCAGTCGCAGGCCGAGGGGCTCCTGTCGCAGGACTCCACGTACCAAGGCAACTTCCACCCGGCGCGTTACTCGCAGCCCTACTGAGGCGACAAGGCCAGCCTGATGAAGCTCCCGCCCCCTACAGAGGCCCCCCGCCACCTCCGGAGACTCGAGCCTGGAGATGGGAAGAAGCGGCCTACCTTTGGCGCCCGGTGGAGCCTAGTCGTCTGTAGTACCGAAAGTGATAAAAGAGTTCGGTTGCGTTCGTATTCATCCAATCAGAATCGCCGTGTTTCGCTACTACTTGGCGCTCGTAGAATATGCTACGTTCCAGTTCATTGCGAGATGCAGTCTTTTTATTTATTATATACAAATTTTATTAAATTAATTGGTTGTACGCATAAAAGTATATTTTTGTTAAAATATGAGGTGAAAGTATTTACACTTCTAGACGAATGTTATATTTTCTCTAAAGGATTGTGAAGATCATTTTTAGTTATCAGAATGCCATTGAATCATGTGATGTATCGTAGTTCCATTTTGTGCTCATTTCTGCGTAGTTTAACATGGCAACATTGGGAATTGCACAAATCTTCACTCTCAACAGAAGCATATTAAACGGTTACATGGTTAGTACGCTCACTTCTAAAATTGGCTAGTTACAGATGCATTTTAGTTTATCATGGGAAATAAAATAATCTTTTTTGTTTACAAAATAATATGATAAACATAAATATATGTTGTTATTATAAAAAGTTCAGAGTTTAATAAATCAAACTTCTGAAATAAGAGATGTTTATTATTTTTCCTTTATTCCTAGGTTTGCTAGCTGGGCCCACAGAACCTTCGAGTTGTCCCATATTATCTCTCATCACGTACAATAAAATAATATTTAAAAAACCAGTGTCAATAAAATGTTTTTAAACTAAAAGGGAAAGGGATTATTGATTTTTGCTATTTTTCAATAGTGATTATTAAAATCGCAATCGGTTGAATGCGGTTTTCAGCATTATTTCAGGTTAAGACGCCAACGACATTCATTGAGGACTGATATTAATTCTATTTATTCAAAAATTAGCATGAAAAATCTTTTTAAGGCCCTAAAAGTCCACAATAACAAGGAAAATAATGCGAATTCCGCTTGAAGATTTTGAGGCGTAGGACCTCGGCACCGACACTCAATGGGGACTGAAATTGAAAGCTGATATCTATGCTCTGGGGCATTCGAGTGGTTGTCTTGATTGTCATCTGAGTATCATCCATTACCTTTCAGCACCTAATGGTGCATAGGACACTGCATTGGTACACCAACCGCCGCGTATCTCGATAATTTTTGTTACAAGGATCATCTTAATCAGTCATACCACTTCAGTTGCACCAGTCCAGGGACTATGAAATATTCTGCAAAAATACCTTTTGGTAATAATAAAATAGGTAGTAAAAAAACACCCGCTTGTAGTACTAATCATCTTGTCTTCACGTGAGTTTGTGCAGTGCCCTATGCCCCATCAGGATAACAAAACGGTGTTATAGGGTATAGAATAAAACAGATTTTATGTTGAAAATTAGTGTATTTTCAAACATATGTATTATTACAATTTTTACACATACAAATCACTTTTTGAATAGAAAACATTACGGAATAAAATTTTACAAAAGAAATCAGTTCTGTATAACTGAGAGTAAAAAGCTAATAAATGTTTAATTTACAGAGATGTTTGTATTCATATTTGAACTCTTTAGGTTTTTGATAAATTCATTTGAGCACAACCTTCCCGCTTTAATGGTGATGTAAACTGGAAACTGGTGTCAAAAAAGTAAAAATAAATAATTATGTGATGATTTACTGATCTGCTATATGAATACATATGTACATAAAACATGGATAGCAGTATTAGCTATGGTAGATTTAGTGGATGTGGTTACAGAACTATGGACTGGTTTTGGAGTTCAAATGATGGAATATTGAATGTAAATTTGCATGGATGACCTTATAAAAGTGAGTTTAATAAACAATAGGAATATTTAAATGTTTTGTAATTTATTAACCAAGATTTTAGGTACATTGTTAGGGGGATTATGTAAGCATTTTTAAATGATTTTGTATTAAGAAATATTAGTAAAACCACTTTAATTAGATTGCCACATGTCACCGTACTCCGACAAACTCCAAATATAATTTCACTTCTTAATAATAATTAAACCCTCGCCTGTGATATAATTTTAATATGCAAAATAGCTCTGTATAAAAAATGTATTATTATAACATGATTTTTATGTATTTATGAACACTGATAATGCAATTTGTTTTTTTTTTTTTTAATATACTTTTTGAAGTTTTTTTTTGTTTTTGTTTTTTTTATTATGAAACCTTAATTTACAGAAAAAAAGAACATGCACATTTTAACAAAATATACAGAGGAACACTTTTTACATGATCAGGAAATTATTGATAAACATACCAGAATGAAGATTATGAATTATTGAACAAAATAAACATTGCATACCGAAATATTTATTTTTGTATTTGATTTACATTGGAAATAACACTTTTAGCGAATATCTGATATATTAGAATCTGTACTCACTAAGCTGCCAATTTTTACAATTTGTGGGCAGTTTGGAAATAAAGCACACATGTTTCGTTAAATATTTGGTTGATCTCGAGTCTCCAGCTTGGGTGGAACTATTTATTACATCGTACAATCATTTTTCTAACCTAAGTGATTTTAGTTTGAAACATTAGAATGTAATGGAGGAATGTTTATAACCCTTTCATTTTAATAATAATAATCAGTCCTATTCAATGTTAAATTAAAACTAAACTAGCGTTTTCAATATAATTTATTCTATGGACTGATTACTTAAGTATTGGAAGCATATCCGCATTTTCTCCATGTTGAACCAATAACATTTTATTTCAAATACATCGTATCTGTATTTTATAAATCTATAAATATAGGCAACACTATTAAATTCTCTTAAGACACATATAGAGTAATTCTATCTTATTTGTTGCGGTCAGACTGAATCTTTCCCTTAGGGGGGTGAATGTAGCTATATTATGCAACATAACAAAGATAATATAATAATGAAACACACAATTTCTATCACAAATGCAGAACTATTCTCAGTCAAAGTTGTGCGCCAATATCGCACATTTAGAATAAGTATTTCCACTGATACGGGAAGACCAATCTATCAACAACTAGTTTATATATTGTGCGAAAAAAATACGAATAAATAACGTCAATAATTAAAATAAACTTGAGCGACTTTACTGTAAAAGTCAGATGATAATTCTGCATTTAGTTGGATGGTTTTATCTAGAACACGGAATCTCAGGCACAAGCCTAAATTGGCAGAATCAACAATAACAACTCTTAATATTAAATCAAACACTGATTTGAGTCGAATTGCATTTATTTTTAATAGGAAAATTGTTTTATTTGTTTGATAATGCCCTTGCGAAACGAAACGATAAATACAATTATGTAGTAGATTCAGAGCAGTATTTGATTTCATATTAAGATTCCAACACGGGAGTTCTACTTGAAATAAACGCCAACTCAATAAATAATAACAACTCTTTTGCGTAGCTATATAATAATATTTGTATATCAGGCACATATATTTTGGTTAATAGCAATAATGCTCTTCTGGCACTTTCAGTAATGAACACATTTGCAACAAATGACCATCTCCATGACACTCTACTAGACAGCGGATTGTGGGCAGCCATATACGGGCTGGGTATAAAGTATTACATGGTGTACACTTTGGGTTAAAATTATATAATGTTTGTACTGAAATACCATACTCGTGGTCGTCAAAGAACGACTTCCCGTGCGAATACAAGTAAAACATATTTAGCAAACTGAACTTCCCACTGTTCATGCAAAGTCCAGGAAGATGACTATAAAAAAATAACATTAAAAATACAGTCAAAAATCACAGCCTCTTTCTTTTTTTACTATATTTCCCTTCTATATTGTGATCTTTATTTGATTCAGACCAGGTATCAGATTGCAGGATGTAACAATTACACACACTACTAATATTGGTAGTTTTGTAGGCTCACTTCGTACAGAAACCGGAACATTATTTAGGACTAGCATCTACTGAATGTACATATATAGGTGCGCTTCCGGTAGAGAAATGTGCGCTGGAATAATGGAACGGAAATATATCACGTCGCTAATATTTTAAGTAATTATTGCCACACCGAGTAACTCGACAAGTACAAAACAACAATACACCGACATTACAATATTCAAGGAGGTAGGAGAGCTGTGATGGAGAGACATTTGTCCAAAGCTCTGCAACTTTTTTCAAATACTTTCAGGATGTGAGTAAACACATCCGGATCATAAACTGACCGCGCTGTGTTGCTGAGGTCAAAAGGTTCTGTAAAATGTTAAAAAAAATTACACATTTGCTCCAATACTCCAATCACATAATGAGTAATTAACTTGGCATACCTTCTACACAAAGAAGTTTCCATTGATGGGGCTCATTTTGTCGACTCGCACGACACTCGTTCACACTGATGCAACCTCCGGTTCGTACGGATATGGTGTATTGACTGTACCTGCACAATACAGAATAAACATACAAGACAGATTAGGGTTAGATAAAGAGAATACAGTATTGAATAATCGAAACAGTCATTCTATATTTCAATCTGATATATATTTTATTATAGGGTAACTCAACAAAGATACATACTAGAAAACATACAATTTGAAGGTATTCATCGATACAATTTCAGAAATAATTTCATTTGCAAAGTTAACATTATTTTTTAAATATTCCATTATTTGTTTTATGTAATTTCTTTGGTTTAACATTATTTTAGTATTTTATTATTATTAACAAAAGTTGAATACTTATATCCACAAATTTGAAATAACCAGTGACCGGTTTTGTCATTTTCACATCTTCCAGACTGGGTTACTTCAAAGTTGTGGATTTCAATATCGCACGCCTTTAATTTCTATAATAAATTACAATGAGCTTTCATCAAGAATTTTCATTAACAAACTTAAATGTTCTTTTGTTATGTCTATATTATTTAATTAAGGATGTTTTGAAGGTTACAGAGAATTATCTGTACAGGTAGTTTGTAACTAAAATTATCTATCAGAAAACAAACTCACTTAAAGTTTGTGTAATATTCCAGAAACCCGTGCAACAGTTCTCCGAGAGGCTGTTTATTCTTGGAGATATAAGCTGGCAT
This sequence comes from Micrasema longulum, assembly GCF_059751315.1. Lineage (NCBI taxonomy): Eukaryota > Metazoa > Arthropoda > Insecta > Trichoptera > Brachycentridae > Micrasema > Micrasema longulum. The sequence continues at coordinate 36,899 of NW_028280206.1, read as the reverse complement.
CTGGTCAAACATTTCAATATTGTGAATATCTTGGTCTGGATCAAACTTGTTTGGGAATTCTGCTTGGAGACACGGTAACACTGGGGGAGATACACCATCTGGAAATACATAATTCCAAATTCCATAATAGGGAAATACCTAATCAATAATGATAAAAATATGCAAAATGAATTTAGATTTTTTTTTTAATTTTCAAAATCAATATGGATATTTTAATTATCATTCATATCTCAATGAAAACGCCACATGTTTGGCCTTGACAATTGTGACATTAAGATTCGTGACATAGTAAGAAACATAGTAAAATACATAGTAATTTTTGTTTTAAAAAACCTGGTAAAATACATAGCAAAAACAAAATACATTTGATCACAGTGCTCGGACCACCTCCAACCAAATCTATACCACCTACTCATCCTTCCTGCGCACTTGAAGTAACAATGATTGTGGCACGAGTGCCGAAAACATTACATTTTTAGTACTAATCTAACATCAAACAAATCCTTCAACAAGCGAGCTGTGCCTGCGTCCATCTAGACCGCCAGCTTCAGCAGCCAGGTTCCAGCACACGTCACGCCTCATCAGCAGGTTAGTATATACAGTCCACTATCTAAATTTTCCTCCAAGGACGAGGCATTCTTCACACCTCGTCCAATCCTCAACACGTAGAACTAAATAAAACAAATAAAAAACAGACCTATTTACTTACTTACCGAGCCAATTTATATATGGCTCGTCGGCGAAGATCGTTTACATAAACATATAATAATTACTACTAACCTTATTATAAGGAGCGAGAAAATGTATTTTTTTAAAGAATATTTAGAAAAAAATAATAATAATAATAAGTACACAATATTTATTTTATTCGGGATTTTTACAGCTTTTACATAAAAAATAAGTAGAAACATATTAACAATACAAGAGCCAAATAAAAAAATCCACTGTAAATCTAATAACACATAATATATAAGAAAAAGAGTTTACGTAATTGTATATGTGAGACGTTTGTATTCATGTGTGTGTATGTGTAAATTAATGAGGGAGAGTGTGCATGTGCGTGTGTGAATGAATGAGGGAGAGGGTGCGTAAGTATATACAATTTTTTTAAATTTAAAACTTGTAATTATATTGAAAAGTGTACAAGAAAGAGCTTGGTTAGAAGTTTGATTATAAAAAATAATAATTTATGTCTACTTTCATATTTACATTGCAATAAGATAAGATAAAAAAGAAATACAAAACTGGAATACCAAATTTTTTAATAGAAATGTGTACACAATAGGTAAATAATAATTGTTGACTTATTAATTGTAAAAAAAAGTTATATTTCCCAGTAATCATAATTCAATTTATTATTTGGTGGCCCTCATGTTATTTCCTGGCATGTTGTAGTGCAAAAAAAATATCTACTGATTTTACTAAGTTAGGCACATAAAAACCCCTTTATTATGTAATTTTTTTTTTAAATATTGTAAGTACTAAATAAAATATAAATTAAGACAGTTTAAAATATATCAATATCAATTTCTTCAAACAATATTAATTATGTTTAAAGGCTTTTCTAAACTAAATATTTCAGTATTTATTGGGGATATACAAAAATCAAATTTTGAAGTATAGAATAACATAAATAAAATGATAAAACAATAAATTTGTTTTAATTTTATTTTTACAAATGAAGAAAGTTGTTAGTTTATACATTTGGATCGGGTTACACAAAAGGAGTCAGACCCTTATTCTGGCGCAATGGATTAAATGCTATTGAAATTCTATACTTAAAATGTTTTGTAAAAAAGATAATAACAAAAATCATGTATAAATTAGATCTAAAAACATAATTCAACCATTTTGTTTAAAGTTTAGCTGTTCATATATTTATTAAATTAGAATAAAATAAGATTGGATAACTTTTAGCGATTGTTTTAAAAATTTACAACCATCACCCAATAGCAAAAAAAGTATTACTTACATTGTAAGTAGTGCAGTACCATGAGGACCAACGAATAGCTCGAAATAGTTTTATTTTTTGGATCATTGATGTTGTTATGTTGTGCCCAGAGCTTGATTATTAGTACGAGGGGGCGTACACGCCAGTCTACTGCAAAACATTATAAAAAAAACAGTATTAATATTAAAAATGGCTATGGTACAAAATAAAAAGTGTAAAAGATACAGTAAATACTATTTATAGACGACCATAAAATTGATTCACTCATAACTAAAGTTTAACCATGTGCAATTTAAATCCATTTTGATAAACTTGTAAAGTACTGAAAAATAACAAAGTAAACATTGAGGCTATAGACCCATCGCAATAGATCTACACGTGTCGCAGTGACACTTTTGTTTCATGCAATAAAGTGCTAAAGGGCTTCCCTAGTGAATTATTACTCTGAGGATAAGATAAACTAATATAATAACTTACACTGAGAATAACAATATAAGAGGTGTGTGTTGCGTATTCCCACAACATTATTACAGTTGAGGTCTATTTCAATTGAGAAACAAGTATCACGGAATTTTAGGATTGGAACTTTGGCCTTGATCAGCTCGGCATGTATAAATATATCTGAAAGGGAACAACATTTTTTATGAAACACATAGTTACATATTATATACACACTCAATCATTCACCCTTATATATATATAGTTGGATAATTTATATAGCGCCATTTTTGTGAAAATCACCTCAAGGGCGCTGAATCACCACCATTCCTTCACTGTCATACTGGGCAACTAGAAAAAGGTGATTGTGATGACCATGTGTATTTGATTGATCACAAATTGACAATACTGCAGTGAGGGGTACAATGAAAGCTTTTAAAGTTTCTTTGTTTTGTTATCTCCGCGGTTTGATTGTAAAGAAATATTAAACTTCCGCTTAATTAGTTTTAAAAAATTGAAATTGATATGCGAAACTGAAGAAAGACTCGAGTCTTTATGAACAGTTTCGGGAAAGGGGTGGATGCTTTCATTGTAATCATTCACCCTTTTACAAATTCAACACTAATATTATTAACAAATTAATTTTAAATGAAATTTATTTTTATCATTATCATTCCCGATTAAAGTTTGTAGGTTTTCACGCCCTTTAAGATTCTTGTGAATTTTTTCTGAATTACAGCGTCTATCATCTGGGTTGATGTACATCAGCCTTTGTAGAACACCTCCTCGAAAGATCAGGGTAAGTAACACACACGCGCAAAACTGCGATCACAGCGCTGCGATGGCAAGAGATACAAATGGAACTTATTTCTGGATATATGTACCTTGAATGCATAAGCTATGAAGGTAATGGAGAATTTTAATAAATTAATGAAAACATTAAATTAAAATGACATAAAAATACAAATATACAAACTTGTACTTCTAATATAATCCAGCATAATATCAAGATGATAAAGGGCGTTAGATCTGCAGTCCACAGATTCTTTAGATCTCACTAGCAGGCACAAGTCCATATCTGAAGAATTGGCTCCAAATCCTGACGCTGTAGACCCAACCAGATACAAGCTGTATCGAGGGAAACGGGTCTGCTCGAAAAAATAAATATATTGTTAAAAGTAAAATATTTGTTAATACGTATTTAGGGGCATGTTTCAAAACTATGAAAAACATTTCCCTCGGCATGGGACACCGTAGTGATCCCTCGCCGCGAAACATTATTTTTAATTAAAAAATAATACACACTATTATTATTTTTAATGCCGCACCACTTTGTCTGCATATGGACGTCGGTTTCTTAACGCCGCCGACTTTTTTTGCTCCCCAACAGGCCAGAAGGCTCAATTACAGTGGTGAATTATTATAGCAAAAAACACCCAGGCTTGAGAAAAATGACATTTTAATTTTAGTGTGCTTTGATAGGTTCATCTTTAAGTATTTGTTGGATTTGGTCATGTCATGTCTCTCTCGGTCTTCCTTGTTTTATGCATCCATCAACATTTGCTCTGCATGTACAAACCAATGCAGAACTATATACTAAGATAATGCTTATCTATCATAATAATGCTAATCTCAGCCTTACTTAAAGTACGGATCTCAACATTTGTGCACCTATCCTACAAAATTTTACCACACATTCGCTTGCGATTTCATGTATGCACCATTCCATACTTCGCTTCCATATAATATAAGGGAGTTACTACGAAATAATTATTGGAATTGGCATTTTAAATTAATTCAAATTGTACAACAAGTTTCATAATTAAATATCTCATCATATTACACAATTTTCTGTTGTTGTTATTTTTGTTGAGGATGCTAGGGTTAAAACAAATTTTTGTGGTACATGTATATATTTTAAAGCCGTCTAAAATACAGCATTAGCTATTTTCTCGAGTATATTTCACTGAAAAAACAATAATTAGTTACCTTGATTGAAACATACAAGAATCGCCAAAGCGTCATTTTATCTTTAAAAGTATGTTCAGTTTGTTGAAAATGCATGAATCTATTCCAAACTTCTAAAGATAATGTATCCCACTTTGAACCTGTAAATAAATATGTTTAATCAATTTAGGCGTAATAAAAATTCATACAGTAAATATAAAGACCACAATGCAAATAGAATTTCATTTTTATTAGGGACATTTCTCGGTGCAAGTTTGTTGTAATTAATTTATTCATCATCATCATTCCCTTTCTGCACATAATGGTGCATAAGGCACTGCATTGGTACACCAATCGCAGTGTATCTTGATCATTTTTGTTTCATGAAGGTAAGATGATCAGTCAGGCACCAGTTCAGGGACTATGAAATATTCTAGTGTAAAAAGACCTTTTTTAAATAAATATTTCACGTCAACCATGTCAGAAATCGATCACGAGATCACTTGCACGGTAGGCTAACGTGCTAACCACTACACCACAAGGCCGACAATTATATGACTAAAAGATAAAGGATACTTAAATCGACCAATTTGGAATAAGCAATGACTGGTTTCATCATAACTATACATGTAAATAAATTTGTTTAAACTTAGTCTCAAAGTAACTAAGAGTTTACTTATTTAAAATTAGGAGTTTGTCAAAAATTACCTATTAGAAGATTCCTCGGAGAATTTCTGACCTGAATGAGGTGACTCTTCATCAGGTACCTGTCGGGGGCTATGGGGAAGGGGCAGTAATGAGCGGGGGGCGGAGGCCGGTGGCCGCGGAAGGAAGTTCGGCTCCCGTCAAACCGCCGCTTGTTCTGGAAGAAGATGGTGTCGGGGTGGACGGGTGGCGCAACCTCCAGGTTTGGGAAGCGCGGAGTATAAGGGCTGGGGTGCACTCGTAATGGACCCACTTCGTATGGACAATTCACCCCTAAACATAACATTTAATCCTTAATAGTGAGTTCCTCTACTGACATTTTTTGGTGGAACTACATTTTAATTACAATAAGAAAAATATGTTCAACCATATTTTGATGAGGAAGTTCAGCGGTACGAGAAATTGGACATAAAACATGTTTTCTTAATGCGGAAAAAGTTAAAGCATTTAATTGTATGGCTAAGTTTCTCAAAAATATACAAAAAATTCATAGAAAAACTTTTAAATGTCAGCACAACTCACCAACAACAACTTGTGACGTTACGGGTGGAGAAAAAATATTTTTTTGTTGGCTAACAAATAAAAAAATAATTAAAAAACTACTGAATTTCCCCGTTGTAAACTTATAACCAGTGCCCGGGATATAATTAAAATCACATAATTACACTGGGGCTTCTTTTTACACGGCGGATACATCCCACGAAGTACTGTATAAAAAAAGTATACTTAAAAAACACCAATGGTGGATCCTTGCATAAAAAAATTGTGTTAAATACAACATGACAACAAAATATTTTTTTAAATCGCAACAAAGATTATTCGTTATCAATATCTAGTATCGTGGGGCACAAGAAGGTAACTTCAAAATCAGCATTTTTGAGTTACCCACGAAAACACATTTTTTTATCCTCCGAAATACTAATTTTAAGTTACCTAGTTGTAGTAATTACCCCACGATATTATACGCCCAGTATTTAAGTGGTCATTTGTGGGACATTTTTCAAAAAACGTGTAAAAAGAGGTTCCAGTGCTGCGAGATGTGGAATAGATTTATATACTATTAAGCGTGTTGTCCAGATGTTATATAGAAATAAATGTTTATGAAATATTATATGTGGACCATCCCAGGAATTGAACCCAGGACCTCAAGCACAGTAGGCGAATGAGCCAACTACTACACTACGAGGCGGACAATCTCCCTCCGATTTCTCTTTTTAGGATTTTTACCTGACAGCAGCCATCTAGTGGAAAGAACTCGTCCTGGATTCTGGTACAATTTCAAACAGAACTATGTTCATAATCCGTCAGGATACAGAGAATATGAAATGTATCATAAATATTATATTTTGTTCTTTTTATTTTTGGTATTGTATTCTTATGTTCGTTTCTGTGAATTTCTCAAATTTTAAAATAAAATAAGTCAAGTAACTCACCGTTAGTATCGTACATAATTGGGGGATTGCATGTTTTGTTGGAGTTTCCAGAGTCATCTGACTCAGACTCGGAAGGTGCCGGAGAGATGGGGCCCAGTCCGCGGAAGGAGCGCTTGGGGGCCCAGCCGGTCTTCTTCTGTATGTGCATGTTGCGAGGGGCCGCGCTGGGCTGGTAGTACACGGGGGGTCCCATACGATCCTTTCCTAACGCATCCAACTTCTGCCCCGCTGAACTTTCATCAAATTCTTCAAAAAACATAGTTTGATGGACGGGAACAAACTGACCGTTAAATTGGCAGTACAAATAGTGGTATAACCGGTATGCCACTGGAGCCCCGCTTAGAGTAGAAACTGACATTTGAATGATACTTCCGACACTACCCGAACAAATTAACCCATCATTTGTATCACGATACTAACATAACGCACACCGAATATTTATAATAGAACACACAATTTTACTGAATTTTAAAACAACGATTGTATGACGCATTAAAAACAAAATGATTATCATATTAATAATCCATAAAATACAAATAAATGTAATCTTAACAGTTGACAATCAACTGGTGAACACAATCTGAAAAGCGAAAATACAAGTAATCAATCAAAGCTCCTCAAAACAAATACATCAAATATCGTTTCTATTATAAACATAATTTTAATTCACCAATTTGATCGCATATGATTATTTTTCACGAAAATGTTGAATACACTGTGTTACACAGAATGGAATTATTACCCACATTTTAGAATGTTAAGATAGAATATTAACATAATGTCATTCGATTTTCTGGAAAACCAATGAGAAAATAGCAAAAACGAATAATCACACAGAATGTCTTTATTCCTATATTAAATGATTTGCCTTACCAAGAAACTAAGCTCACGCGCGACATTATTCACACTCACTTCGCGGCTGAAATTTGCAGAAACTCTGAAACTGAAAACTGAAAAATCTGAAATCGCAAATTCGGAACCGTATCGGAACTGACAACTTAAAGAACATGAATAAATTTAATCCTAATAATGGGATACGTTCTAAAACTGAAGGAAATAATTTTCAACGACAATTTTAATACATGGGTAAGCTTTCGGTGCTCTTATTATTTCAGTAGTCAGTTTTTGTTTTCTACGTCAATTATAAAACAACCTTAATCCATTTATTTCATAAAAAAATATTGTAAAAAATCAAGTAGAAAAAAAACACATGAAGTAATATAATTTAAATAGGAATTGTGATCAGTTGTAAAAAAACAATAATCATTCTTCTTTCCACACTCAGTGGTGCATAGATTATTGCACTGTTAAACCAGATGTAGTATGGTTCGATCATTTAGATGCAGCTGCAGCAATTACATAAAAATAAGGTGACCAGTATTTTGCTTCAGGTACCAGTCTTAGAGCAATGAAATACTACAATTCAAAAACCTAAAAAAAATAAATTTCACGTACATCCTGCCAAGAATAGAACCTAGGACCTCAAGAATACTAGGAATAGTAGAATACTACAATGAAACGGACTTATCTCCATTCGATTTTTTTATTTTTTACTGAACCTCTACTCACAAAAAAAACTATTCAGGCTTATTCATCGACCTAGGTATACAAATACTTGGAGTGGAACATATTTTTTTGTTATTTCACATTATTATTTCAATTATTAATAATTAAATTAAAATTCATATGTGTAAATGTTAGAAAATAGAAAAAAACTAAATGATGTGTTATTTTTATTTAAAATATTAAATACTTTTGTGTAAAGTACATGTCTGTTTTTATATGTATGTTAAACCTTTAAAAGCCTACAGGTGTTTAAATAAATAGTAAAGTTATAAATTTATAGGGAAAATGTAAAAAAAAAAGTTAGAAAAAAAATCTTTACTGTTGATAAAGTCAACGAGATTAGGTAAAATGGCAACACTAAATTTTTGCTGTCATTTGTCATTTTAGTTTTGGTGGTTTTAGTATTATCTTTGCAATCTTTGATTGTCAGGTGGAATCGGATTATAATGTTATTCGTTTGTGAGTGGTGTCTTGGAAAAATTAATGAGTTTAATTTCTAATAAAATCTTCAAGGTAGCTCTAATTTATATGTATTTGTTTTAGCTGTTGCAAAAACCCTCGAGAGTGAAAGCGTGTTTTCATGATAAATAATCAAATTTTAAGCAACATACGAACCATTTGTAATTTTTTTTAGGATAGACATGTCTCAGAATCTTTCTGGTAATTATTTGGATTACATGGATGGAGTTCCCGTCAAAATATCCGAGAAATACAAGCCTCCCCCTATTATAACTCTGCCTTACGGAATTATCGAAAGCACGAGTAGAGCTGCTGAAATCATCGAATCAATAAATTATGATTTTAATCTTGAAAATAATGTACTTAAAAAGTTAGTAGAATGGCAGAACGCTAGAGAGACGGAGAAAAATGAAAGGAACCACCGTTTACAGTTGCTAGAGGAAGCGAGACAGAGAGAGTTGGATCGAAAGGCCGCTGCAGAGAATGAAGAGCGACTCAAGCAACTCAGTATATCCGAAGTGTCCTACCCCAGCACCGAAGAGATCAGCGAAATATCTCCAGATGACATCGAAGACAAACCTCCCGAGATTTCTCTGACTGTTCCCTCAACGCAACATCTCGGCGACCAGAACTCTCACATTTCCCAACAGATTACCATTTCTGAAGGTCACACAGATATACCTGAAAATGCAATTCCCTATGGGAATTGCATATCAAATATTTATTCTTATAACAAATATTTAGAAAATGCTAAATCTGAGGCAGCCGATATTTTGAAACCAACTCCCGTATCTCCACAGCGAGTTTGCGCTCCGACTAATCTTCTCGATGACCCCGATCCCATTCAGCAATTTCAACAAAGTCTTTGCAACCAGTCTCAGCAAAAGTTATCTTATATTCGACCATCATTCATGAAAAACAATGTGGACAATCTAACTTTTTCCGATTTCGAAAATGACACATCGAGTCCATTCGATAATATGGAGTTGAAAACAATAAACGATTTAGAACTTCTGGCTCAGGTGTTGAATTCCAATCCTACAGTTATAGACCACGTTAATCCGCAGGATAATTTGCAACTACAACAAATAAAGCAACCGTCGGTCCATCAGCCAAATAACGGTTTGATTTCCGCTCAAACCTACTCCAACGTACATTCCAAAAACCCCGACATTTATTCTCCCGACGCTGGCTATGCGTGTACGCAGGACCCGAACCATGCCATGTTACCCTACTCGTACAATTCGGCTTCCGCAGGCATGAGTAATGGATACTATAATGACGCTAGTAGCAAACTGCCTTCCTATGCTCACACGGGAGTTGCAAATGTGGGCAATTATTACGCGCCCGATTACGGTTATAATATTTCCAATTCAATGTACCAACATCTACCAAATATTAGCGGATATAGTCAGAATAATGATAACATTTATAGCCACAATAATCAGAGCGACCAAAACATCGGTAACGATACATACCAAAGAAAGACTGTCAATACTTTCAATCAGCCTGTGAATAATCCTTACGATTATTACAATGCTAGTTACTCTTACTACCCTACTCCTACTTTCACTGCGTACTCTCCGCCGGTCAACGCTGCTTTTATTCCTAGCGCAGAACCGCAAGAAGAGACTCCGGTGGCTAGGAAAATGATCGGTTCTAGATCGAGGAGTGTTCCGGATATAGTTAGAGAGTTGGATGAGGAAGTGGCTGAAGCTCGGCAGCGAGCTCGAGAGCGGTCCCATAACTGCAGTCCGGCGCTGCAGCCGACTCCCGGAAGGGCTCTGTTGGGTAGTCCCCCTCCCAGCAAAGCCCCGCTGGGTAGCCCCCCCCCTGAGGAGCTCCCTGATCCCTTCTCCAGCCTCCCGGCCGACCAGCAGTCCATGTGTCGGCACATCAGCTCTATGGGGTTCCCACTGCAGAGGGTAGCGAGGGCTAGTGATAAACTCGGAGTTGATGATAAGAAGGTAACTCTAAAAGTCAGTAGTAAATGTACAAGCTAGAGATCAACTTCTATTGCTGTAAATGATCATATTTTCTTGGTTTTTTTTTTCCATTTTCAATTGTTTTATCTATCCTTATGTATTTTTTTGTCTTAAAATAGTACAAACATATTAATAAATATAATACAAGGATGTCCTATCTAATTATCATTAAACTATACATTTAATTAATTAATTAATTTAATACACTAATTATCAACATTTCTAAACTATATATGTAAAGTTGAAACTTGGATTTCATCACAACACTAACGAAAAAGATTGCAGAGAACAAAACATTTTCAATTTTGGGTCTTCCCAGATTGTTGAAGGAAGATTTTTTTATAATGGTTCATGCAAAATCACCTACAAGATCATTGAACCACACACCAACCACCGCAGCAGCACATTATCCTATCAAACCATGACAAATTTGAAACAAAAAAAAACGTTTGAAAAAAATGTTATTAGAAAATATTTTTTATTTATAATTGTTATTTTTTAATAAGACTTTTTCGTGGCATCATCTGATAGGTATAATTTTGTGAATTTATAGGCAGCAAAATTCACATGAGGGAGTTTTAGGTATTATTAATATTTAAATCATTAACTTTGTGGTCAAACATTTCAATAAATGTTAGTAAATATTTGTATATAACCACTTACAGACGTTCTATGTATACCGGTTTCGAGATGTACTCGTCTTGTCGTCAGGACACTAACATTTAATAATCACTACACTACACAGTAATACTGTGAACAAGCCAATTTCTTTGTGCATTCTTTCTACATTAAAATATATATTTCTTTAAAGTATAATCCTTTGAGTATAATTTCGAAGAATTTGTATGCTTCATTATATAAAAAAGAATAGAAGAACAGTAATTTATGAGTGGGCGTATGATTGCTTAATAAATAAGAACATTACTCTTTATATCTAATACATTTCTTAATTCTTCCACAAACAATTTTTTTTGTTAGATATTGAGAATGGGTTTTGAATTTTTTTTTATCTAAGCACTCCGAGATACTTTATTTTATCCACAGAATTTATGGCTAGATTATCCATTATATTTTTTCTCCCAATATTAATACATTTTGTTTTTGCAAAATTTCATTTTAATTTATTCACTTTTAACCATTTTCAAACATTTCATAAATCTTAATTTAAATGGAAATTTTGGTTTTGCTGCCAGTTTTAATATCTCGGATGGTTTTACTGACTGCTGGCCTTCCCCTGCTGGCATTCCCTTCTCTGTTAATATTTTGATGACATCATTCAGCAATATACTATCAAATGCTTTAGTTAGGTTGATAAAGCGTACATAAGCGCATACATTGTTGCATAATAATAAATACTGGATTAGGTATAATACCAAAGAATATGTGGGGGTGGTCCATTGATTGATGATTTACAAACGTGCAATAATTTCAGCTGAAATATAGAGTCACAACCGATGAAGCGAGTCATTATTTTTCTGTTGGATACAATACATTATATTCTGTAAGGCTAACAGTATTTGCACATAAAACTTCCGTCTAATTAACAGCAACGTCCTGTTAACCATTAACCCCATGGAGACATGAAGAACAAAGGAACGTGGCCTATAAAAAGACCACAGGGCGTGGTAAAGCCCAGTCAGCCCAAACAAGGTAGCCCAAAGAGTCAGCCCAACGTAAAAATACATATTACAAAAAAATACAATAATAGCGTATCCTTTACTCTATGAGGCCAAGAGCCTTTAGCCTTTTAGCCTCTTTACTCTTCTGTTCCGTATATTTATTCACCATGTAATAAATACACCATTGAATCTCAAACCTCGTGTGTCTTTTGTCAATCTCCAACTTTCAACAACAGCAAAATCCTACAAATACACAGTAATCAATTGTTCAACAAAATACTTCAGTCTTTTTGTTATATTACAGGTGTGGCAGTTGAAAATATTTTGATAACCAGTTGATTAAAACGTTGTATACTCATTTTTACAAACATTAGTTAAAAACACTTTCTTTTTCAGATTGTCGAGTACCTTCTAGTAATGGGCCAATTAATGGACTTAGGATTTCCTGAAAGCAATATATCCGAGGCCCTGTTGAAGAATAATTGCAATAGAGATAAAGCACTAGATGATCTCATTTCCTAGCCGTTAGTGATTCTCAAATTTTGTATAAATTATATAATATATTATTATGTTTTATTTAAGTTTGTTGTAACTATGCAAACTATATCAGTTTACTTTTATGTTATTTCACAGCTGAATTTAAATATGCAAAGATGCTTTATTATTATTCCACAATAAGTATTTAAAATGTTTAAATATTATTTATAAATCTGTAAATAATGTGTAGTTTTGCTATGTCCCATATTTGTATATAAATGTCCCGATCTTTTTATGCAATAATAATTAACAATGTATTCCACACTTTTTTGTTGTTTTATTTAAAGTTTTATTAGAAATTATATTTATATATAAAAAAAGTGTTATTTATAATTTATGTAATTTGAGATTCATTTATATACACCTTCATTTACGGGTACCCTGGAATTTACTACATTTTAAGAATTATATAAGGAAACTAGCGGACCCGACAGACGTCCTGCTCAAACGTTGGCTTGCCTGCTATTAACTGGTTCAGCAAAAGTTTTTTCGATAAACTATATACTAAGTGACATTTGACATTGAGTTTAACATTTCAATCTTTTCGTTTCGTCATTGTGTAATTCGGTGTTGCCCTAAACAAAATAAAAAGAGTGCAATATCTCCTTATCCTGCGCCGTTCCAACTCTTTTGTCATGGCCGGACGATATTTGGTGCTTGTCATTGACACATTTGGCGAAAGAGGTGGTACTTTTCGTGAGATTGGTGGTATGTCTGTAAATGACTGACAGTTGTGTTTTTTCGTATGTATTATCTGTGGGGAGAAAACTGCGTGGAACTCAGTTGGTCCGTGAGCTCATAATGGATCTACAGGCTACTAGAGACGTGGCGACTCATGAAAATGGACGCTTCTACGCTGTGGATCCACTGAACCATATGTGACACCGAAGATGGCCTGCAAGTAGCAGAGGAATGTGACGCCTTACCAATAATGTATCATGCAAATTTAGACGATTTTCATTTTGATTAAATAATAGCAAACAAAGAAAAAACCTAAAATCATTTCCATGACAGTCATATTTTTAATGATGTAAAAAAAGTAAAGTATTGAAATAAATCTTGAATCTTAAAGAAGTTAAGTGTGTTTTGTTTTTATTTTAATGCTAGTTGATGAACAACGTTTTTCGTCAATCCCAGAATTGTATAAATAAACAAACTTAATGGTTTGCCAATGAGAGAACACGCGACATGTAATTGGCCATGTGAGAAACACGGATTTTCTATATTCAACCCACAAATGGACGTTGTTTGGACTTCTGACTTATTAATAGTCATTGCGAATGCCAAACGTATTGGAAATTGCAGGCGTCTGAATGGAATGGGTGAATCTGAAGGGAATCATTGGGATCCGTGGCAGGAGAACAACTTCACCTTGAAACTTACCGTTCAAAATGGTAGCTTCTGAAACATTGCCCATTATTTTTTTTATGGCCAATCGCGTGCCATTGCATAGCTTTGGTGCATTGTGCTCAAATAGAAATCGTGCAAAAATCACTACTCTGGTGCCATAACCCAGGCAGAAAATACAAGAATATATGTTAATGAAGAAAGTCATACCACGTTTTACCCTGAGCCCTTTAAAATTATGACACTCAACCCATGCCCTATGCGGATTTAGTCATTATTTAACCGCCAACCGGGTTTTGACGTGAGCTAGGCATTTAATTCGAAACCAAAAGAAATGAAAAGTGCCTGATTATCAAAAACTGTTCTGATAAAAGGAAACAGCTTTTCATAGATACACCCAAGTACTAGTTTATTATTGAATTCCAAAACTTAAAATTATTAATATTCAAATATCGAATTTAAGCAGGTACCTAGATACTTTTTAATGGTTGAAATCCAAAACATATAATAATTAATTTTCAAATATAGAATTCTTCTTGCAAATGTCAAACTCTACTCTTCCACCATAAGGGGTGCACTTTATGTCAGAATGCGATTTTCAAAAATGTATTAAATGTCAGTTAATATTATTTTATCGTTAATAAAAATCCATTAAAAAGAAATAAATGGGTAGAAATTACAAGGAATTTAAGGAAAAAATCTCATTGGGATCCATAAAAAGCGAATGTTGTTTGTAAAGATTCAAAAACAAACTCTTTTATACACAAAAAAACAACATCCTTCCATTTTTTTGTAATATGCATTTTCATCTAATGCAACCCTGCGCTGCTATTCCGAACTCTCACGCGCCCGTAGAAAACACCTTTATTTCATGTATTTTGTATGTAAACACGCACTGTATTGGTTAACCAAATGCAGCTTAGTTCGATAATCTGTTACTTAAGGTTACGGTGAACAGCCATCGAGTCAAAACCACTCGTCCAGGGTTTTATTTGGTTATATATTTATTGTTTCTATTTCATACACAAATCGCTTCAGGTGTCAGTCCACGAACAATGAAATACTGCAGTTCAAATTTTTTTTGACCTTGGCAATTGTAACAATAACATATGATCTCATGAATTAAAATAAAAGTAAAAAAGCATTCAGTTAAAACTGTTTTACCATATTTTTCATCATAATAATTCATTTTTGAAAAAAAAAAAAAAAAAATTCAAAACAAACTTTGATTGAAACCAAAAAATATTTTTTTGTTTTTCCAAGACAAAAGTCAAAATTGATATTTCACATCCACCCTGCCGGGAATCAAACCCAGGACCTTAAGAATGGTAGGCGAATGCGTCAACTACTATGCGGAAGTGGACTCATCTTTAGTCGATTTCCCTTTTTAGGATTTTTACCTGAGAGCAGCCATTTACTCGAAACCACTCATCCAGGGTTCTGGTTCTATTTCACACACAGAAGTATATTTTACATTCATCTGGACTTATAACACGCTAAATTTTCTCTAAATAATATATTGTCATGATCGTAGAACAACACATGCGATTTTCTTCAACACGTGAGGGCAGTTAAAAAAATTATTGAGTAATGACACTTTATCATATTTCGATAAGAACGAAAGTATATCCTCTGATGCTTGGAATATAAAGCCTTTATAAAACTTTTTTAAGGCCAAATATAAAAAAAGGGAATAAATTCCGCATTTTTCACACATCCGTTTGTTCTACGATCACGACGATATGTATTATATTGTCAAGATTTCTCTATGGTTTTCTGTTTGATCATGGATTGAGTCCGTGGAATTGTAGAATTTGAGTTCTCCTGCACAGCCCGCCCGTACAGTGCATTGTTAGTACAACATTTTTTGCGTTTTATATTTGAAGCATCAGACTAATGTTCACAGGATTGAAATAAACAAGTACCTGCTATTTTTTGTTATTTTCAAGTGCTAAGCTGACAGAAATTCGAAAAAAGGAATAAAAATTATATTCAACTGTCAATACTTTGTGTCAAATACCTCGAGCAATAAGATAACAAAATTAAGTATCAGTCATGAGGAAAATAAACTTAAAATTGCTGGTTTTAGTATAATTTGAAAAATGATAGGATCAGTAAAAATAAGCGACATTTTGTTTGCTGCCAAAAAAACAAAAAAATGGGGGATTTGATAATTTTCGATGTGAGCATTTGCTGACATAAAATGGATTTTAATGACTCTAATACAAAAAAAAGGAAATACGCAGTTAGAACTCCCGAAGGAACAGCGAGGATATATACAGTGTCATATGAAGCTCGGGAACCCGAGAATGAGTTCTACGATGCTCGCAATTGTTTACTAAATAAGGATACTGACAGCGCTCACTCCAGTTATAGTCCACCCGGAGTAGATAATCCACGAGCCTCATATCACAGTGGTGGTACAGCTTCAACAAAATGCATGTCATTTTGGAAGAAACCGAAGGCTACTTTGAACGAATCCGATGCGTATGTTTTCATGGACACAAATTCCAGCAATGTCATAATACTGGATAACGGGAAACCCTTTAATATTCCTGTCAGTATAAGCGGGAAGTATTCTATAACTAACACGGCTTCGAGTCTTAATATAAAAATTAAAAAAGACAAGTTTGGTAATCAAAAGCGCAGTAATCTCCAGAGTTGTAATGCACAGAACATGCAAAATAAAAGATCCGAAGAAATGAAAAAAGAAGATTTAGAGAAGAACGGGTGGTTCCAACCCAAGTTGGTCAGGATAAAAACAGTTGTGCCTCCGACGAAAACGTGTAAAGTTAAAGGCAGTGATAAGTGTTGTTGTAAGGATTGCGGACACTAACATTACTATCTTCCCCTTGCATAAAACACCTTTTTTCTTATATAATTTATCATAATATGTACATAAGAAATAAAACAACATTTTAGTTTTTCTAAAGTTTATTGACCATTAATATTTAAATAATAATCTTTTTAATATAACACATGTGTTACTAAAGGTTTATAATCAACACATATGGTTGGAAATTTATAGGTTTATTTTGGTGCTCTTAAGTTATTATAACTTCTACAAAAATCACTTATTAAGTCAATCACACCATCACATACTGTCCCATCCTTTCAATTCCAAATCTCTATATCACCTAGTAATATTACCATTACAAGAAAAGAAAACCAAATACTACTAGTCGGAAACTTACCGACGCAGATTATAAAATAAAAGTGACAAATGTTAAGGTTACGAAAGTGGTATTATTATGTAAGCTTCAAAATCTTTTCGCTAAGACAATTAAACCTTAAAATGATTAAATAAAGAAAAATATAAAGATGTAAAGTCCTATACTCGCGGAGGCGAGTATTATCACAATGAAAATAAAAATATGTCAACAAAAAATAAAATGAGTTTTAGTAAAACAAACTATTCATGTTGCCACTTTAATATTAGATATAAAAAATATTTATCCGGTATTGTTTCCCTCCGTGGTATCCATATCTTGGCCTTCAGTCTTCACCATCTTGCCATCAACTAAAGAACAAATAAAATATATTTGAAATTTGAAGAAATTACACAAAATTATCGCTGTTGTTGCTGCAACACATATTCATTTATTAACAGTATTAATTAATTATTCAGTTCATTTATAAGACTGAATTATTTGTTTATCTCTCTGTTGTCTGTATTGCATTTAGAATATAATTTTATATTAGCTAACTATTTGTCTAGATTTATTAAAAACTGCGCATCTAAAATTCAACAAAACCAATTGAAGACATGAGTGCATAGGTGCTATGTCGCATATTTAAAAAAAAGTTTTTTTTTTACAAAATTTAAGGATTTTATGCACAGCCCTTTCACATGAAGCCTACCACACCATCAAAAAGTAGCAGAAAACCAATTTTGAGAGAAAAAGGTGTTGTTTTATCAGTGACTGAACTGGTGTTCAAAACTTTCACCACGGATATCTCTGCTTTTTGTTTTTTTTTTCACATATCATCTCATGTCTTCAATAGTAAGTAGGAAAAGCTATCAAATTTTAAGAACAAATTAGTTATTGAGTTCAACATATTCAAAGAATGTCTGAATGAACTAAACACAACTACCTATTAAAAGTACCGATTGAAGAATCGGTTGCATTTAAGTAACTGACATAACCCATAAGAAAATTATATACACTATAGAACTATTCACAGAAGGTAAAAAAGTAGTACTGTACATCCATTTTGCTTACTATTTGATATTATTATTTTTGTTCTAAAATTGTTTAATTTTTTTTGTACATGATTTCTTAAGTTGGTACTTATTTCACCTTATTTTTTTTTGTATAATATTGTAAACGCCAATAAGGTAGCAACATGAAAAAATACAATAATATCAATATCCTCCTTCAACAAGCTATAATAACAAGGACACGTAACTAACCTTCCACTTCAGTCTGCGAACGCCTCCTTTTACGAGACAGCCACGGACGTGGCAAAGGCTCCATATCCAAAACCTTAAACGAGATTGGAAAAATAATGTTACATTTGCTAAATACAGTATCTCCAATAACATAACTTTAAATACGTTTGGGTAATATACCTTATGAATTTGCTTGAATGCTATCTGCCTCAGGAACTGTTGCGCTGAAGCAGTAAGATCTTCGCGTTTCTGTGGTGTGAGTGCCTCTGTAGCATCCTAGAAATACAATCACTTTAAATAAGCTACCGGAGTATTTTTAAAAGGAAAAAAAAACTAAGAGACTTCTCGAACTTAATTAAGTGTGAATTTTTTTTAATTAAATTATTATTTTATTGAATTATATTATTTTTGCTATCAAAATTAATTACTAAATTGTAGCACATATTATTAAATTAGCTTATCTGCATTATATTTTTTGATATGTATAAATTTTTACTGTATACTGATGTGTCGTAATATTTACAAATTTATTGATTTTATATATTGTAAAAGTTATATTTTACAAAATAACTGGTACGTTAGCTGTAATGTGTGTAAAACAAAGTTGTTTTATATATTTTATTATATTGATTTTAGTTTAGAAGAGTCCTGACAAGATGGATTTTCTAACAAGTCTGGACATAAAAAATAATCATTGTGCTATAATAAAATCGGGTATTGCGTGTATTAAATAAATTAAGTTGCAGAATTCTTTAAAGCACTGAGCTGTAAAGATGTATAAAGATATACCATAGAAATAAGAAAAAAAAAAGTCAATTTTTAAAAAAACTGTCAGGATATGAACCGGTGTTTGGTTGTCCCGATTATATACGATAACAGTTTTTTAGAATTATGTAGGCCACGATCATTAAATTAGGATGACTTATATGATATTCATTTTTGCTGAATTAACAAATGGCAAGAATAATTTACAATCAAGAGCTTTAGAGATTAAACGTCACATATTTATTTCGAAGGCTGTATGCGTGAAAAAAAAAGAGTGACATCTCTTGTGGTCTTCTTTATAATAGTTTTACAGCGCCCTCTGCTGGCCGGTTACACATATTGTGCGATGTTCAGGCGCAAATCTAAGTTTTATAAATGTATATGTCGCAAATAGAGTATTATTAATATTAGGCTAAGGATCCAAGGAACAATTAACAAAATCTCACTAAACAGTACTGTCGATGTGTTTCTACAACAAAGGCAAGCATTCAAGGATCAAGCCGTGATATCACTCCTGGTTTAAAGGTGACACACTTGCCATAACCATGCTTGCCGTACTTTTAATTAGTTCCTTTAATAGTTTGTATAATTCTAAGACTGTGAAGATTGTTTAAGTTAAGTTTAATCAATATATTATACATCATTAATGCCAATACTTTAGGGCTTTCATAAGTCTGTTGATTGTTATATTATATTTCTTAAAATGTGTAAATTGTTATTGACAGTTGCCTAGTTCATATTGTGATAAGTATAGTCAGGGTGTACTCACAATATGGTCCTTCTCACAAGGATCTAGCAAGCCGGGGCCCGATTCTAGCAACACTCCTCCCGCCACCACCTCCATGGCGCGCCGCAGGCACTCTCCCGGGGATAGCGGCACTCCCGCACTGCTCGTTGCTTTCTCCACCAGGAGCTCCATGGCCTGTATTGAGTATATCATTTATATGTTAAACAATGCGACACGGAGAGTCTAACACAGAATTGATCTTTATTAGTAATGTAGGATAATAATTGTAAATTATATTTCTATCTAAATCGAGTCATCAATAGGTATAAATGGGACATTAAGTTAATGTGGTTGGAGCATCTAACACATAATTAATCTTTATTAGTAATGTAGGATCATCATTATAAATTATATTTCTATCAAAATCAAGTCACCATAGGTATCCATCTACATTTCTCACAATACTAGTTATTCAACCAGGCGTACTATTTATATGAAGGCTAGTGCTGGTCAAGCACTTATATTTTAGTTGTAGTCCATTTTGAATGAGAATTAATTTGCTAAAAGGTCTGAACCGCAAACTTAAACTTCAGGACAAGTCAAGAAGCCTGTTGTGCCTGTCTGGTTATGAACTAAAATTTATCTTTCAATTCGTTGTGTTGTAATAGTCAACTGCAGTACTAACTAGAAAAGTGGAAGGTCTGATTATATAATAAATACGGCGAAACAGACGATGAAAGCATCGATATAGAATAAATTACCCATGAGCTGAGCGGAGTCCAGGTAGGAATGCGGCGACACAGATCCCGCATGATGCGTATGGTCATAACGCAAGACTGTAGATTGGCAGCCCTAGCCTGTACACATAAACACACATTACAGCCGACGTACTCGAGTAACACCTTCCCTCAAGCGTGTCCGTGTTATTGCTCCAACTTGTGATAACTAAACCAACAGAGGATTGATTGAATAAATACTTTAGTGATTAACATTAGAGGACAAGGAGAAGATCGAGCAATAGACACGGCGCAACAACTTGCGTGAATAGTTTGGATTGGTGTTAAATGTCTGTCTGTACCTGGAACCACTTGGCGTGCCTTAGGGAAGCCAGAGCGTCGAGACACTTCTGTCTGGGAAGGACGTCCTTCTCATCTCGCTTGGGTGTATCAGCACTTCCGCCGACATCTAACGGTAAAAGGGTGTTTGACCATTTATATGTAACGGGGCAAACATCAGGATTAAGTAGAACAACTAATTTATTGCAACAGTTAAATTTTAAAAATTCTCTACATTAAAAAAAAAAGGAAGTAAATTGTGATTGAAACAAAATGATTAATGATGCGACTGTAATAGAAATGAGAAATATCATCCTAGCTAGTTGTTACGATGCGATATGCTGGGAGGCTACACAAGGCGTGGATGTTTGCCCCACTACTGTAGTATATCACCGTACTGTAGTGTCCCCGATAGTACGAGGACAGTGACCGTACTCGCTCGCACGTGATATAGATGATCAAAAATCCTTTCTTCTCTGGGACATGATTAAATAACCTAAAACTATAATTGGAAACAGTGGCGCATTAACAAACAGGCTAAATGAAATCACGAACAAAGTATCTCAAAGTTGCGATGGCATCGTACGACTTGTCTCATGGACGGAAATTCTGATCTTCCTTTCGTATTCGCAATGACAAATTCTCTGCAGCAGTCGGGTTACGCGCGGGCGGGAGAAATTCTGTTGTAGGGGGGGATGTCCAGACGTGCCACAGAGAAATGAGTTACAATACGGGAAGAATGAAGGATAGGCGAGAGTTCCAATACTGAACACCGTTGGGCAGAGTTTGTAACAGCTTCGTCAGATAATTTGTTCTTTTTCGTGTAGCCTTCTCACCAGCCCCACAATTCTTGACAACCGATTTCGAATACCAATTTCAATCAGATCGCATCATAGTACTGAAACACAGTAACATATGGTGAGTGAAAATTACTTAGGTGACTAATAATAAATGAAACTCATCTCCTAAAACTAAGTAAGATGAAATTGGTGTATCGAAAATCGCAGAGTGCTGTAGGTGGGGAGTCTTACCATTAGACTCGCGCATCACGGGAGATGTGAGGCTCACCAGCACCGACACATTGGCATCTGTTATGCTCACCGCCCCATCGGCCGGGCACAGCTCGACCTTGTACTTGTGCTCTTCAGCGACCTGCGGAACAGCGACAGCATTATGTAAGTTTCTAATAAAACTAATATTGTTCATGTATCCTCACCCTATATGACTAAAAGTGAATTTGAAATACAAGCTCATATAAATTCTTTCTGCCTTCACACAAATTCAAATATAGAATTAAAGAGAGAAAAAGTACTTATTTGGTATGTGCAAAACATATCGGGAATAACTGTGTAATAATGGAAAGTCAAAAGAGTTACCTGAAGGTACCATTGAAATGGTTTATAAAATTAAATATAATTCTCTGTACAAAACAATTTCATTTTCTCGTTAAATTACAGGTTAACATCGAAAACACTTCAAACTGTCACACATACACATTTTTGTACAAAAAAAATCAACATTACTTTTTAGACGGTGGAAAATAACTTTCATTGTAATCAAGGCCCAGTTAGAAAAAAATTGTGTCCCGTCAGTTTCTAGGCACAGTAGGCAACTAAATATAATGAATGGTACAAGGACTAGTAGAGGTAACTCGATCTCGCGGAATAAGTCCTACAAGATGGACAGACTTGTTGACCGAAGCGATTGGCGTCACTCTTCGGGAGGCCTCCAGAAACACTGAAAAGTGAAAGCAAGTTCCGGCGCAGTTAGGATACACACCTTGACCAGATGCTGAGGCAGGTCCTGAGCCACGCGCTTGAGCAGTACCATGGTGGGCTTGTCGGCACACAACACCACCAGGCGCACAGAGCGGTCTCCCTTCAGCAGGAGCCCTTTGGCCAGGAGCCCTACCCGCATTACCCCCTTCAGGATACGCACCACACCACCTCCGCCCTCACCCTCCTGCAGGAATGAGAACCTGTAATGAAACAGTACATACTTATTACCCAGTGCTAGTCAGACGTCGCTCGTTACTTTTGAGTTTTGTTTTTAATGTTATTATTTGAAAAGCTTTCTCGCTTCTTCGCTTTATAATCAATATACACAACAAATCAGGTAAATATTTCAATAAAAGTACTTCTGTACAGTGAAACCCCGAAATTACGTCCCCGGAATTGGCATTTTCCCACAATTTACGTATAATTATTGAAGTCCTGTTGAATTTTGTATTTTTAAGTACATTTAATATCCAGTTCTAGTTTTTTTTTTTCGTAAGTAATGTCGGAGAAATTTGCAATCTACACTGAATGCCGACAGCTCAAGAGTCTACCTTAAAACCAGCTTGCTGGGAAGTTAAATCAATAGACAAAACCCAGAAATCATTAGATAAATTATTGTGTTTTACGGACATTCATTGCCGCTATTACTGAGTATTTTTAGTTATAATTTTAAAGACAGTTGGTGTGTTTCTGCTTTAACGAAATTTTTTTGCCGCCATATTCATGTTTCGAAGTTGTAATTTTATGACTATATGATATAATATAGATATAAGTACATACAACTGATTGTCGCGGCCGTCCTCTTTAGCGGGATTTTCTTTGGTCTCTGTTTCTTCCTTTTTGTCTCCATTGAGATTCGGCTTATCCGCAGGTTTAGCTGGTTCGGGTTTAGCCGCTACAGCCTTCTAGAAATGAAATTTTGAGAACTCAAAATATATTTTTATATTCATTAATAACACATCTGAATTGACCAAAAATAAAACACATAATTTATAATGGTACTGACGAATTTTTGTTAAAATTTTACATGCCAGATGAAAAGTTTGTATATTAAAATTCAATAAAATAAAAAAACCTGAGAAATATTTAACTTGCAATTTGTAATGGATTAACCCTTTGAACTCCTTTAGCGGGACCTACCCACCTAAAATAAAAATACGTAACAGCTCCTGTAGCGGGAGTTAACCGCCCAAGCAAATTGTCATGTAAAAAACGCAGGTTTTTTTATCTCCACAAAATAATACTAATACTATTAATACCACCTATTTAAGAAGAAAAAAAAGTTACGCAAAAACAAAAAAATGGTTCACGCTATCTTTTTGACGACTAAATAAAATGGAAAGTCACGCTTTTTATCCAAGAGAGAGAATAGAAACAGTGTGGTTTTGCGAAACATGTTCACGGAAACCTGGTCTGCACACAATCGTTTTAAAAAATACCACTGAGAAAAAGTTGTAAAATTACTAATAAAAGGATTTTTAAAAAATAAATCCATAGGCAAATATAATTTTTTTTGTAAACTGATATACTTTTCTATCCTATTGCAAGAATTCAATTCAGAACTAGCTTAAATAGTGGGTGTTAAATAGAGTTCAAAGGGTTAAAACTAACAGTAGAATATGGTCGCATTATTGCATCTATTTACAAGGACAGCAGCTAATAGCTAATATGCCCATATTGCTTATCGAGTGTGGTATTTGTGTTACCTTGGGCTGCTTGCTGAGCGCTTGCTCCGTGAGATTGTCCGACAGCGACTTGAGGGCACGCTCCGTGTGAGAGACCACGCGCTGGATGAGCTGCAGCTCGCTCTCTGCCGGGTAGATCTCGCCGTGGCGAGCCACCATGTGGCGATCCTCGGCTGAGTCGGGGCGCCGGGGGCCATAGGGGGGCAGCAGCGGGGGCGGGGGACGCGGGGCCGACCCGGGCCCGGCGCGCCTCCACCACTCCATGTAGTCGCACTCGGAGTTGTAGCGGCGCCGCTCCTCCCAGAACATACGCTCCTCCTCCTCCAGTTCACACTGCAACACAAGACAAGTTTATGTATCATATGGTGGGCTCAATGCTAAAGAATACCTAGTTAAAGCTAGGTATCTTAAATATCAGCATTTTTGAGTTAACCACTGGAAAGTTATGCATTCAAATCATAACATTGCCTTAATTGGACTACAACATAGGTCATTTCAATAATATTTTCCTGTTCTGTCACCGCACGGTCTGCACCCTAATGCGGTCGGGTGGCGGGGGGAGGTAGTCCTTATACGTAGCGACAGCGCACTATTTCTCTCGTGACAGGATCGGTTGGCTAACTCCCGGCCGCTATTGGCCAGCCAGTGTAGGCCGTGCATATTTTTAGTGTATAAAAGGCCACAGCGCCAGTAAATAAATCAGTCTCATTTTACTGCTCGTGTTTGAATCATCTCCCGCTCTACCTTCCGCCGATACCGACTTCTCTACAAGACCTTCGCCCGCCCTTGGATTGGACTACTGGACTTCTCACCTTACGGATTCCGACCGCGGCGCTTTCTTCTGGAATTAAAAGTACTTTTCAGGACTATGAGTCAATTCGGCTTTTCGCTGCCAGTGAAACCAGTGTGTGCTTCGTTCTTCGGTTTCCGCTGCTTTACAACCAGCGGAAGGGACGACCTAGTGAAAGTGTGAAACCTGCTAACTCGTCGGTAGCGCGTCAGCTAAAGTTATTTTGGTCCAATAAAAATGATTTTGACTGTAATTTTTTGATTTCAAGGGCTTCGATTATTGGGTTTTAGAAAATCTGCACAAGGCAGGTTTAAATAGCAACTCTTGCATGCGTTATTTATAAGTGCGAAAGCACTTCAATTTAATGATACCTTGTGCATACGCCTACGGGCCCACAACTCATCCAGCATCCTTTGCATTTTCTGTCCGGGCATTTTCCTTTGACGGAGAGAAGGCTTAACATCGACAACCAGATCTGGCTGAACCTAAAGAAAAAAACAAAAGATATTGACATATTAAATGTTAAGGGATCGGATCATCGACAAGGATAGATAAGCCAAAAACGAGAGCCATCATACAAATTCAAATCATGCGAAAAATGGAACTCTTGACAAATGCATGTCAGGCTCAACAAATTCCTCAAACCTTTTACTGTTAATCATGAGACTGGGTTAAATGGAAGCATCAACCCTTTACATTTACAGGATACATTTTTTGTTCTGATTTATGTCTTCTAAACCCAATTAAATATATATATTTATGGTAAATTTACAAATTAACTGAAATTTACTTACTAGAATAACAATATGATTAATTAATAATGAATTATTATCAAAGATAACAAACATATTAGATAAGACTTATTATTAATACAAAATTTTAGAAAATATAGACCTCAATTCAGGTGCTAGTGTATGTGTCACTTCATTCTAGGTGTCCTATAAAGGGTTAAGCGAAAATTTTACACATAAGCATTTACCATTCTACCTAATGTTTGTGATTCAATTTAAAAAGTTGCATATTATATCTAATCATGTCTCGTGATTGGGTACATACCGTGTAACATTCACCATTCTGCCTATATTCAAACATCCATAGTTCTCCAATTCTAATATCTCTCGATTGTGAATAAATAAATAAAAAAAACAGCAGCAACCTTTTCCGGTGTAGCTGAGTTTCAAATAAAGATTTGAAGATACTCTAAATATTGTCGAATAAATTAAATACTAAAATACAACAAGAATCGAAAATACACCGAAAGATACCAATTTGTATGTATGTACCAGAGGGAGAACTTATGTATTAATCAACGCGACAGGAAACCATACAAATGCGAGTCAGATTTCACCCATTAATAAAATAATGAAGGGTAGTCCACTTGCTAAATATGGCTTCTGTATATAATAGACCGTACATATCGCTAGCCCAAATCAACAGTGAGATAAATCTGTTTCGAGGATAAACACGCAGATGTGTTAATAAATTGAATTGTGTCCACGTAGAAACGTATATGTGATATAGTTTTTTTAAATGAAACAATGCTTATTTCACAAAAGTGACAATTGTCAATGGTACCTCGTTTCTATATGCACCATTTTACCTTCAAATAACACATTTTTAAAGTTTGTATGGTTCTATATACCTTTCTACATGGGACCGATTCAATGAAATAAATTAGTGTTTTCAAATCATAAAATAATGAAGTTGGATAGTTTATCTATTTGAATATATAGAATTCATAATGTACTTCAATAATTTAATCCAGTCATATACTTCTTAAACCTTGTAGTTTGATTATTTCAGAATTTGTTTTTTAGAGTTTTGCATCTAATTGTCATGCTTTCTGCTTCACAGTCTGTTAGATAATGGGACTTAAACTGCTGACAATTATTAAGCGCATTGCAGGTGAAGTGATCAAACTGACATTTCTGTAATACCTATAATCCAAAAACCTTTTTTTCCTAATTCTTTATGCACAAAACGTCCATGCCAATTAAAAATAACAAAACAGTTCAATACCAAAAATTAGAAATCTTTTGTAATAAAAAATACAAAAGTTTGACGATTTCGTCAGTTGGTTCACTTCACCACGATGGGCTCGATGAGAAAGTTCAGTGATTATTTTTTTAAATACCGTATTATCAGCGCTATAAGTTTTGTATTTCTGAAATTACTCAGCATGTGACGTCAGATGTTCTCTTCCACTTATTCTTGGTCAGTTCTGCCGATTGATCCGTTGACGGTATCATTGGTTGATTCATATTAACTAGTGACGTCATTCAAAGTAGTTAATTTTTATATATTTTTTTTTTGACATTTTCAAGAATTTTTGCAGTACAATTTAATGCTTTAACTTCTAATTTCAAAAATACATTTTTTGAATCCAATTTCCCGTAGGGCTTAAGTTCCTCATTGTAACACAAATGAATAAATATAAAAAGGGTTGACCTTTTTCTTGTACTGAAGACGATGGCGCCTTCCTTTCATGTGCATCTCCTTGGCGTTGGGATCATTGAAGCGGCAGTCGCACAACTTGCAGTTGAAGCTCAGCACTTTCCCGTCGTCTCCCTTGATCTCCTCGATATAGTCCTGTCCCACGGGCTGCACCTCCGGCTCCACATCCGCCCCCTCCTCGCCCCCTTCTCCCGCCGCACCCTCGGCCTCTGCCCCCTCCGCGCTGCCGGGGGTTCCCCCCACAGTGCTCAGCCCGCCAGACGAAACAAAGTTGATCTTGGCTGTACCGGTCACCGTCGCTTTATCTGGAGAAATGTGTTATATTGTATGTGTTAGGAGTGTGGGCATGTTAGCAACAACAACATATCCCGGCAAGCTCATTCTAGACTTGTCTATCCTACTTAACAGACCTAACGTTTAGAGCCCCGTTTAAGTATATTTATAATAAACTGAGTATCTGTACTCCAGTGTATTATTTAGCATATTCAATATATATAACACACAGAACACTATATATTTTCTAATAAACTAGAAATCCAATATTAAAAACTATGATATAGAACTAAATTGCCAGCCTATTGGTCAATCTTTGCGAGGCTTTAAATATTTATAATGTTGAAACTGGACAGAAAAATAGTGAATTTCCGCCGACATACAGTCACTATGCATGTTAATATGCATCGTTGTTGAATTCGTTCTTACGTTTTAACTACCATTGCAGGAGCCATCCAGAGTTAACCCTGAAGGTGATAACAGTGACTGTGAAAACTAACGCAGCTATTCATGTTATTACAAAATTAATATCTTATTTAATGAGGATGTTCAGTGGTGTTTTTTTCATTTATTATTTGTTCATAGACTTTTAAACTAAGCAACAAAAAAAAATGTCACGTATTATCATCGCCGACTTTAAAATTCCGCTGAAGCTCGAATTCTGATCGGCAACTGTTTCTGACATTTAAGAGTTGAACCTCGTACAATTTTACTTTGTACTCACTAAACGTCAAAAATAAATGGCAATCCTGGAAACGAACAATTATTGTTGGTGACCACAATAAAAACTTTTATTTACTGGCAAACACTTGGCCGCATAAACCTACAAAGTTGCAAAGCAGTTCATTTTATAAAACACTCTTATTTATAATTTCCAGTAGCACTGAACTTCCCCATTGAATAAAGAAGTCTGTTGACGTGTTACCTCCTCCGACGACCTTGGGCTCCTGCGAGGGAATGGGTTTGCCGAGGCGTGTGTGCAGCTTGACAACCTTCTGGTGCTTGATACCGCGCACGTGGGCTGCATAGGCGTCATTGCCTGTGCATGTGACGTCGCACAGCTCGCAGCGCAGCGAGTTGCTGCTC
This sequence comes from Micrasema longulum, assembly GCF_059751315.1. NCBI lineage: Eukaryota > Metazoa > Arthropoda > Insecta > Trichoptera > Brachycentridae > Micrasema > Micrasema longulum. The sequence continues at coordinate 7,906 of NW_028280206.1, read as the reverse complement.
CCGCGTCCTCCGTTGCTGGCTGCCGCCGCAGCCGCAGACACCTTCATGCTCGCCTCCTTCTTCTTGTGCTTCTGCCCCTCTAAGTGCTCGCGGTATGTCTAGAAGGTAATAATATTAATTGTTATCTCATAACTGCCGTGTGTATGAGTAAAACAAGAGCTTGGCTCAACACAATGAGGTAAGCGCTTGTGATAATCCCTGTGATCTTATTTTCAATACTATATAAGTTCTAGCAATGGAAGTACAAGTAACTATATTTTACTTGTTTCATGCAGTATCTTTTAAAATAAAATAAAAATTAATATTTGAAGCACTTTCTATAGAATACTCCATGTAAAATAATTCAACTAGATATTTATTTCATGTAAAATTACTAATATAAATTGAATATGTGAATGCTTGACAAAGAAATAGTAGTGTCAGCAAATAAAATTTATTCTGGTAATTTTACTAAAAATAAATCATTTAGTAAAATTATTGAACAATTGAATTAAATTACAATTACAGATAAAAGTGTTTATGGAACCTCTACAAATCGTGACCATAGAACAAGGCATTATCCGACATTTTTGCATATTTTTTCTCTATCAAAATGATCATTAAAACTGTATTAAAAACGTGTCAAAATTCCTTGTCCTTTAGGAAACAACTAGAAAACAAAGTTCTATTTAAATCCATAAATATTTGTTCTAAAGAACAACAAGGTCTTATTTGCTTTTTTGGGGCAGCTATGACCTTATCCATGCAAATTGTTTTAACATCATTTCCACTAAAATTGTTGCATCTTTTATTAAAAAATCTTTGAAAACACATAAATAACTGAATAATCACAAATCACAAATCAAAACTTCAAACCGCAATACTCAGTTCCATGAAAAAGTCAAATTATACCTTGTTGTTCTATGGTCACGAAATGTTAACAGCATATAAGCATTTCATGAAATGGAATTGATAAATGCCATATGCGGAAAAAACGTTAAGAATTTGTCCTCGAGATGTAAATGTTTCTATTGTTCCACCGTTAAGCGGTTTTTGTTTAAATCATATAAATTGTGAATGATCTGACGTTACCTGCGGACCGGCGCACGATATTCGACACACATCGCAGTAGTGCAGCTGCTGGGGTTTGGGGGGCTGTTTGGGGCGCATACGAGCTCCCCCCACTCCACTGCCCTTCTTGTATCCTTGCCAACCTCCACCTCCGCCACTGTTAATACACAATTCGTTATTATTTATATATTCCCTTACAACATTTTTCTGCCCATTTCTACAACTATAATTCAACTTGATTAGTTATACTACATTTTAAAATAGAATTTCAAAATAAGATGATTAATCATCGCATCAGAGGCAGAGCGTAGAATGCGATAGTTTTTATGTTTTGGAAATTGTTTCTAAATGCAAATTGTTTCAAACGGCAATAAAACACATGCACAAACAAAAGTACATTATTTCAACTACTCTGACAATATTGTCTTCATTGCTTCACAATACAAGTTCACAAATTATGATATAAAACATATATCTGGAATAAATTGGTGGTTTTAGTCCAAATAATGTTAATCTAGATCAATGGTTCCCAAACTTATTACACGCATGGACCCCTTTTAAAAGAAAAAATCTGACCATAAACCCCACATAACTCACATACATGTTTGCACAATAGAAAAATAATAAATTTAATTTTTGTACCTTGAATGGTAAAAGGAGATGCAAAAATAAAATATATTGATGTTAAACAGGGTAATTATTCAAAATTGTAACTTTTGTTTTAAGACCTAACTTGATCGGACGATGTTATTTATGTTCGGCTCTATGTTTGTGAGTAACATTCTTAAGTCTCCACGAGCACTAATTTCAAGTCTGCTTACTTCTTCGTAAAATTTTTCTATATCAAATTTTTCACGGACCCCCCAAATTATTGACAATTTGACACATACCCCTTCAGCGGCCACAAGGACCCCCGGGGGTCCGCAGGAACCACTGATCTAGACAATATCAAGTTAGCGAGTGAATTGCAGATATGCAAGCATGAACATACCCCCCTGCAGCACCTTTATTCTGCTGAGCTACGTACATTGTGGCAGCGCTGTAGAGTGCAGCGTCGTATCCCGAGTATGTAGTGCTGCTGGCTGCCGTTGTTTCTAAAATAAAACACCAATGCATAGTGAAATATGATGAAACAAAAAACAGACATATGCTTTCTATGCAATTTAAGCTTAATACTGTTAGAGAGCGAGTCACGTTACAAAAAAAACACTTCAAGTTAAACAATAGTTGCGATATTTCTAAATACAAGTAATATGACACTACATATGGAAAACATATTCGTGCAAAATGCTAACTCCAATTTTGTGCTGACACGGAAAAAGGGCACAAGTCAGGTTTTTTGCCAAATAGATTTATTAATATAATTTGATACTCCATTTACAGATGCGCAAGTAAAATAAAGAAAAGTAAAAAAAATCCTCATAAGGATAAAAAAGCGATTTTATATTTGGGCCTAAGTCGATATTTGTAAAATAGTATCAAAAGAATAGACCTGACTCGAGTCGTGCCTTCTTACAAAAAAATGTATAAAATTTGTAACATGGAATATGGGCACAAGTTGACTTGCGCTCGCAGTGCAACGCAATAATACTAATCTATGGCACTTTTTTTTTCTTTGGTCGATCGGTGTCCTTCCAATATCGAATGTCACCGTCAAACCAGAATTGTCCGCCTGCGTAGTGTGATCGTTGCAGCGTATTTCCTGTTATAACAAGAAAACATCTATGTGTCGTGTCGAAGCTGTCAAGAGCCAAAAAAAATATCGCCAAAATAACGTGATGAGAAAAAAAAGTTAATGTTCATTGAGATTAAGTAATGATACATAATATCTTTAAGTATACCAGTAAGAGCAGAGGAAGGATGAAAGCCGAGTGAATGCGGTTGAAATGTGATCTCTTAGACGATTGATGAAATTAGGAGAGTGTAAATTTGAGTGAGGTATAATTGATTACATTAAGAAAGGATCTCCGAGATGGTTTTGTCATGTACAACGAATGGATGAGGAAAGAATGGTAAAGCAGGTATACATGGCGGAATAAACGGTAACGTTGGACGAAGACGACCAAGAAAGACGTGGCATGATCAGATAAACCAAAATCTTAAGTCTAGTCATGTCAAAAGCAGGCGGAACCGAAGGGCGTGTATCAAAAGATGTATGAATGTGGAAGAAGCTAGAAATGTATGCCAGGATAGATGCGTGTGGCGGTCTATTCTCTCTGCCTACCCTTGCGGAAAATGGCATGATGGTAGAAGTAGTAGTAATATCAGTAATACAGCAAAGGGCAAAACCCTCGGGAGAAAGTACCAATATTGTTTGAGCCTCCAACATAGTTGAAGGTGAGCTTAAGAAAGAAAAGAAAAGTAGGAATGTAGAAAAAAATCGTGTTTAGTGGAAATATAATTCCAATTTGAGCAAAAGCAAAGCTAAAATGTATCCATGAAATTAGGCCTTTGTTCACTTAGTGCTAAATCGATTGTAGTATGGAGTAACAAATAACAAGGAAAAAGGGTATGAGTCGTAAATAAATATAAATATGCAATTTAAAAAAAAAATAAAAATGGCATCTCATAGAAAATCATTTAAATATATTCAAGCATTAAAAATGAAAATTTTAAGTAATATCTTTTGTATTTAATAAAACACCACTGAGACCCTAGCTGTCAAAAAGTAAAACAGCCATATTGTAAAATTACACCACACAGACTTATGCCCCTTTTCCGTGTCAGCACAGAATTATTCAACATCGAGTTTTGTGCCACTATGGGCATACATGCAAAATATTATGTATTTAAAATTATGTAACTGTAATTAAATGCATAAGTATAATTTTATTTGCTGCTTTTAAAACAATGAAAAAAAAATGTGTTCCATTATTTTTCATAAATGAATTTAGCATAAAATCTTTTATAAATAAATTGTTCATTGTGAAATTACTCAACGGATTTTATTAACCCATTGCATCACTAATAAAGATGACATAATTTGTTCATACAACACACTATTTAATTTTGAAACATTTTTTTATTACAATAACATTAAGACTAAATGAATATTTTGTAATAAATAATGTGAAATAAATTGTGATAATTGATTTTATTATGAAATCAGTAACTGAAATATACTTATATATGTCATTTTTATGAATAGTTATTGTCATTCAGTTTTAATGTAAAACAAATCACTTCAAAGACAAACCGGCGAATCGCCGGCTTTGTGAGTCAGTGACAAATTGACCATGGCCGGCGATTCGCCGGCTTTTCAAAACTCATTTGATTTGTCAAAGACGAGCCGCACGTCGCCGCCGCATGAATGGAGAATAAAATCAAGGTAAATAAAAAAATGTGTAAAGTATTGTCTCAAACTAAATTCAGAGTAGGTGCAGTGTAATTGACCATTGTTTGAGTGTCTAATTTTGACATTTTACTAAACAGTGACATTCAGTTGACGCATGTTTAGGAAGAAGGAAGTCTTTACATCAATAAATTACGATGCAGAAAGTTTAAAAATGTGGCAATAGAAATATTATTTGAAGTTATAAACATAATGTGAAAAGAAAATGGTTTGAACATTTATGTGAAAAAGTTTTGCCACAATAAATATGTCAAGTGAAATTCTGTAGTGCCATAGTGAAAAAAAAGTGATACTCAAAATATAAATAAAATTTCCTAACATTTAGGGGAAAAGTTATTTTATGTATTTTCTTCAAATTCAAATTATCATTATGCGTTTTTAAATTTAAGTACCTACATAAATTTAATGAAATCATTGAAAATAGGTAAAAAAAATTATTCATAATCCCCAATTACGACGATTTTACAATTTTTCTGGTAGTATATTTATTTACGCTATAGTCTTTGTACATTAATTTTATTTTAATGTTAGTCCATTTTTTTCATATATTTTTCCTTTCCTCACTTTACAGATTTTCCTCAGCATTACACTTTTCTGCTGTACTCTTTAAAAACATAAAAAATGGGTTCCACTGTAAATGAAAAACAAAAAAAAAGAAATAGAATATTGAGTATTACGTTTAGCAGCAGCAGTGGTGGTAGTATGCTGGGCAGCAGGCGCTGGAGGAGCTGCAGGATACGACTGGGTGGCCGGGTAGCTCACGGCCGCTACAGTACTGCCTCCTGCGCCGTACGTACTGCCGTACTGGGTGCCTTTGGCGGGCTGCGCGGTGCGTGCGGCGTTACTCTGAGTTGTAATAATAAACATTTCAATAAATGGTATAAAACAATTTATTTTTATACTAAGAATTTCAACTTTTAACTCGTTTAGGAGCGGCGTATTTAGTCACCTGAGCGTAGGAGGCGTTAGTGGTGTAAGCGGGCTTAGGGGCTGGCACAGGCTCGTACTGCGGAGCGGCCTGTTGGGCTGGGTAGGCAGTGGCTGCGGCAGCCGCCACGGCCTGCTGGTAGTAGGCACTCTTGCTGGCGTCGTACTGCTGAGCTGCCGCACTGCGTCCGTAGGCCACTTGGTAAGTGCCCGCCTGGGCACCTGGAAGCAAGGAAATCATTAAAATCATGGCTTACCTCTTTATTCCCATCCATAATCTTCCTTCTGCTAGTTTTTTATTGTTGCATCATGTCGATGTGCACTACGTAAAGTGTTCAAATCTGCAAATCTATTGCATAGAGCCTAAAAAGGTTTTTCTTCATATATTTTTTTATTGACTGACCTTTGAATCAGAATTTTATACATTCTTAAATTATCTGTCTTTCTAAATATATTTATTGTTTTTTTTTATGTGTAAGGATCATTTATTTAAAATAAAACACTTTGTAAATTTACCACACAAGAGATGCATAACAACACACTCTCGTGTGGTAAATTTACAAAGTGTTTTATTTTAAATAAATTCAAAATGTTTTTCCACAAAGTAAAATGCTGAAACAATAAATAATTTAAGGATCAATTATAACAAGAAAAAAATTAAAAATCTCAGATCGTCAACAATGCAGTTAGAGTACTTTAGGTATACACTTGCCCTCACCTACCCATCTACTATTTATTTCTCGAGTTTATTTATATTACATTCTAGTACAAAATCTAATATTTATACTATCTTCTAAATTACTACAATAAACATGACACTTTTTCTGAAATTCATTCATATTCTTTTCATTCTCTCATTTCATTCTACTTATTGATTCTACTTGTAAATTTGACAATTTTGATATTTTGTATTTTTTAAATGTGGGAGTTTTATTCTATCCTTATTTCAAGTAAAATGATGAGGAAGTTCAGTGCTACGGGAAATTGGGTATAAAAATGTTTTCTAACATGCGGGAAAAATTGGAGCATAAGTTCCTCAAAAATGTATGGAAAAAATAATAAAAAGAACTCAACATAGAGAACTTGTGACACCACAGAGTAATTTCAAAATTACAAAGCTTAAAAAAATCATAGCGCTGATATTACTATACATAAAAAATAAAACCACATATCAACCTAGCTGGGAATCGAACCCGGGATCTCGTGCACGGTAGACAACACACTAACCACTAGACCCCAAAGCAGACTAAAAATTAGCCATATTATAAAAATTACTTGCTTAAAATTAATTTATTTATCTTTTTTTTTATGTGAAAATTTATTTATAAACCCTTACAGATTATTACATTCATTTTACATAAAATAATATATACATTTTTTATTTATACTCTGTTGTTCGAAATAATATTTTTTACATCTTTTGAAAAGTTTGTCTGAGTCTTTTGTTTAGTTTTGTCTGGTAGTTTATTGTATAATTTCAGTCCCTGGTTCATTAGTCTCGATTGTCCTTGTCTTTTTTTAGAAAGTTGTATATGGTATTTGTCTGATACTCGTATTATGTCCATGTTGACTACAATTTTTTACAAGTTTTAGTTCTTCGTCTACAATTACATTAGTGGCTAATTTATGGATAAATTTTAATGGTTCTAGTTGAAAGAGTTCAGTTATATTTAATTGCTTAGTTTGTTTAAAAAGTTCTCTGGTTGCAGTTAGATAGGGAAGGTCATATACTAACTTTCATATTTTATTTTGTTGTCTTTGTAGTCTGTTTATGTCATTTTGATATCCTGCTCCCCCCCATAGTAGTTGCGTATAACATATTTTGGTTTTTACATAGGCTTCATACATTAAAATTTTTTCCGTTTTTGGAATAAAATTTTTGATTTAAAAAAAAAGACTCGATAATGTCGCCACTTTGCTTTGCTTTGATCTTAGTTTATATGATTGTCAATTTTTCTTCTTTAAAATGTATCCTCTGGGATAGGATTTCCCAGCGAGACTTATATTAGGAAGTAATTGAATCATTTAAATTTATTGTAACAGAGAGGGGAATGTGGACAGCCTAGGTATTTACAGGGCTTATGACTTGTCATCAATCTTAATAACTTCCTGGGGAGTAGAATCGAGCATTGTCTACAAACGTTTGGACATACACAAAATATTGTTAGTTATATTATGTTTGTAACTGTGAAATACTTAATAAAACAAATTAATAAATGAGAAAACTGTACAGTGAATTTGATGCTTTTGCCAGTGTCGGGAAATTGAGGTAAGCTTTGTGCTCTTAGAGAGGTGTCATTGAACCTTGGGAAAATGGGTGTATCTAGTTATTGTATTTTGTAGATCAACACTCGTTTTGGTGGATGAAAATTTACCTGCGTAGGTTCCCTGAGTAGCGGCCGCTTGGTATGCTGTATCGTACCCTGCGGCAGCTGCTCTTTGGGTGCCGTAACTGGCAGCCGTTGCCGCGGGAGCTACGGCGTACCCAGTTTGACCACCAGCATAGGCGGCCCCAGCGGTGGCCGTTCTGCAACAACATAAACTTATAGTTAATAAATACACAAATAATAGACTCAG
>NW_028280205.1:0-58649 GCF_059751315.1 Micrasema longulum | reverse complement strand
TAAAGGCAACCAGGAATTGATTTAATTGCTCAGAATTAATAAAATAAATGCTAAAATTTTATTAATTAATTATGAAGTATATTATTGAAATTATCTTTATATATATATATATATTTATATATATAATTCCTCTGCACGTGTGATGTCACCGAACTCCTCCTAAACGGCTTAACTGATTTACGTGCGGTTTTCAGAGAAATATAGATCTTTGCACTGTGCGTGTTCGTAGATATTAAAATCTTCAATCGAATATGTAAAAAAGAAGTTAGGAGCAAAAATGTTTTATTCATCGATCTACCAGGGTTGCATTCGAGGAGAATGCATTTGCAAAAAAATGGAAAGATGTCTTTTTTTTGGGTATAAAAAAAGTTTGTTTTTGAATGTTTACAAACAACATTTGTTTTTTGTGGATCTCAATCAGATTCTTTCCCTTAATTTCTTACAATTTCTACCCATTTATTTATTTTTATTGGATTTTTGGTAATACTAAAATACTATTAAATTCAAAACATTAATTTAAATCGTATTCCTATAAAAGTACACCCGTTTGTTGGTGAGAAAATCGGAGTTTGACGTTTGCAAAAAGAATGCCTGTTTTTGCCTGTGAATGTTTTTCAATTTTTTTTATAATATTGTTTTTTAAATAAATAATAGTTTTTTAAATCTGTTGATTTTTCTGAAGTAAAAGAGCTGAAACCTTTATCATGTGAGGAGTGAGATACATCCGGCTGAACCAGGTGGATGTTCAAACATAGGTAGAATGGTGAATGTTACACACTGTGTTAAGTGGCCACTTAAACCAGCCAATGACAGATTAAAATTATTATGGCTTGAAACGGGCATAGCCTAAAAAGCCTTAATGAGTTCATTAATATTTAATCTAGTGTAATTTTGAATGAATAAATAAATAATTCTTAATTTTTGAAATTCAAAATATTTAAAATATATTTTTAAAAAAATTACATTTCGGTATGGCCCCGAAAAACTGTTTTGGACAATTTGTCTTTTCAATCGCTCCGAACAACAAAATATATATTGTTAACCCCAGGAGAAGAAATTTCTAAATATTTGAAATCCTTATTAACCGAGGGCTGGAGGACCGATCAAATGAGGCTCGAAGGGAATTATCCAGCATGCTGTTTGCTACCTGTTACCTGCTTGTTGTATTTAATATATGAGTCGTCTATTTCGAACGTCCGCTATCTTCCCATAGCGGCCATAAGGAAGTAGCGGGTTATGGGAATATGTGACTTATATACATATTATGTACAATTGTAATTAGTCCAGTGGTCAAGTACATTTTACCTTGCCAAAGGTCATACTGTTTTCGATTTCGGATATCAGTAGGTCATCTTTAAAATTGGTTATGTTCACTTTTGTTAAATTATATTGAACGTGACTTTTAGGTTTTTTTTTAATAAAAAAATTTGTAAATAACTCACTATGAGAAAATTGAAATCAAGTTGGGTAAAGTGGAGTTCGAACCTCGGACCTCTAAACCGTTGGTCTGCAACACTAGCCTCGGAACCACAACCCGATTCAGAGGTTCTGAAGTTTCTTTATTGAAGCAGAACCGTGAAGAACTGTACCATATTCGAAATTGAGTATTTTAAAAACATTAAATTTATAACCATTTTTGAAGAATACCTGCTGATATATTGTATATATCATACGCGGTCCGTTCATAGAACGCATAAAACCATTGGTTCCCCTAAATTTAGACAAATAATGTTTATAGAGTAGCATGTTTAATATATTAATTATCAGTCATAATACCTAACATTGAGATTACTACAAACAAATAATGTAATAATAATTGTATTAATAGTCGCGATAAATTGCGGAGGAATTTTAATATTGCTTTGTAAAAAAAAATATAAAAAAGAAACATAATCTCCTAGCGCGTCCATTTACCAGCGCTGTCATGCGCGTACTACTTGCTACTGGCTGGCTGGGCATCGATTTAAAGAACGATTGCGATGGAAGCGTATTCGAAATTCGTTCAGCGCCGTACTGAAAGCGCAGTCCGCGCGAAAGCGCAGACTTAAATTCTCACTGGGCAACGGAAGCAATCGAAACATACCAATACATTATTTTCCATGTGATGCGAACGCAACGCCGCGCCGCGCAGCACCGATGCAATTTTGGTATTTTGGCGCTGAACATAATATTATAATTATTATTTTGTGGTGGAGTGGGAATACAAAATAAAATGTAGAATACAATTTAAACATTAAATCAATATATTATTGATTTGTTATAAGAAAAAAGTTTTATAATCTACTGCATATGTTGATTTTTCCGGTTCAAATAATGACCAATTCTTTTTCGTTAAGGTTTTTTAACAAGATAATATATATTTTAGTTTCACTGTATTTTAGTCAAATAAAATATTATTTTATTTTATTTTATTTATTTCGAATACAAACAGATGTACAGGTTAAAAGAATATTTAAAAAAAAAATAATATATAAAATGTATACAGTATACATAGTAGGGCCTGCCATCCAATTATATGTATTCACTAAATAATACTGTAATAAAGCGACGACGGCTTGAAGTTTAAACTATATAAATAATAAATATACCATATATTAAAATAAGATAAATATGGACAAAACAAGGAGACAGATAAGACAAGGAAGACAAGGAAAACAGACAAGGAGAGAGATAAATATGGACAAAACGTGACAAAGCAAAGTCTAAACTTAAGTCAAATGCTTCATCTCAAAAATGGGAAGCCTTCAGAGTCCTGCGAAATCGTTGCAACCAATTGTGTAGAAATGCCAGAAGGAAATATATCCTCACAAACTTAAATCAAAACTCTACTAGTAAATTCTGGTCGTTTTTAAAATCTCTTGGCGCCGGTAAACCTAAGATAACATTATCTTCAACTGTCAAACTAGATGATCTTAATACTCACTTTGCTACACCTCCACTAATACTGGATGTCAGCACTAAATCCGACACTCTCCGACGTTTAAGTATGGCAGCTTCTTACAATTATCCACCGTTTTTATTTTCTTCCGTTCAAGAAACTGATATTCAACGTATTTTACTTTCTATAAAAACAAAATCTATGGGCAGTGATCAGCTGAGTATGAGATTGATACACTTTATTTTTCCGATTATCTTACCGGTTATTACTCATATTATAAACTTTTCTTTAAATACTGGAGATTTTCCTGAAGCTTGGAAAAAAGCATTTATTATACCACTTCCCAAAATTTCTTTACCAGTTTCTGTCAAAGATTACAGACCTATATCTATTCTTCCAATTTTTTCCAAAGTCATTGAACGAGTTGTATATAATCAGCTAAATAATTATCTATTGTCAAATAATCTTCTTGATCCCAATCAATCAGGTTTTCGTGCGGGCCATAGTACAACTACCGCTTTAATCAAGGTTACAGATGACATTAGATACGCAATGAATAACAAAATGATAACCTTGATAACATTACTCGACTTCAGTAGCGCTTTCAACTCTGTGGATTTCGATCTTTTGTTGGCTAGACTTAAAACACTAAATATGACACAACCGGTTATAAAATGGTTCGGATCGTATTTACGAGCTAGACAACAGTGCATCAAAACACCAGATCATCAATCGGAATGGGTCGATATTGCCGCTGGAGTACCTCAAGGTGGAATTTTATCACCATTACTATTTTCCCTGTTTATTAATCCGATTGCAGATTGTCTCAATTGTTCATATCATCTCTATGCAGATGATTTACAATTATATCTTCATTGCAGACCTGAAAACACCAGCAAAACAATAGAATCGATGTCTAAAACACTAAATTGCGTGTCAACATGGACAAAAGAGTATGGTTTACTAATAAACCCGTCTAAAAACACAAATTATGTTTGCAGGTAGTCAAAGATTGCTTAGTAAGCTAGACATACCTTCACTTAATCCTCTTATTGTCAATGGTACCAATATTCAGTACAGGAAATCCGTAAAAAATCTAGGGGTACTAATGGATGAACATCTCTGCTGGCGAGCTCATACTAATGAATTAAGCCGAAAAATATTTTTCAGTCTACACTCACTTAGAAGGTTGCAAAATTCTTACCCATTAGTACTAAATGCACTCTTGTACAAGCATTACTACTACCCATTCTAGATTACGCTGATGTTTCCATGACTGATTTAAGCTGTGAGCAACTCGATAAACTTGAACGACTTCAGAATACATGCATAAGGTACATTTTTGGTCTTAGGAAATATGACCACATTTCTGATTATCGTAGGCAACTGAAATGGCTCAAAATTAGACAGCGGAGAGACTATCACTCCCTCTCACTTCTGTTCAATGTACTTCATAGTCCTAACGCTCCTATATACCTGTGTGAAAAATTTCAACGCTTATCAGTTCATGGTTTACTCTCGTTCTCATTCTCAAGGCACTCTCTTAATACCCATACCACAATTCCTCTTTCTTCTCTAACTCATATAGTGTCCATGCGGCTCGACTGTGGAATCATCTCCCACCCACCATCAAAGATGTTACTACATTATCTCTGTTTAAATCACGTCTGAAGAAACATCTCCTTTCTCTTCCTTAATCTCTCCTCCTTTCCTTTTTCCTCTTCCGCTTTTTTCCTTTTTCCCATTGAGTAATAGTTTTGATTTAAGGTAATTTATAAACAAATACGTTTATTTCTATTTTATATTTTTCACTTTTTAATTCTTTTTTTTTTTTTTTTTTTTTTTCTATTGAATATGTTCTGTAACTTGAATTATAAAAATAAAACTTTTATTTTATTGGTTGGTTGGAAGAAATTGCCATTTGGCAATAAGCCGCCAATGTACAAATAACATTATGTACAAAAAGTTAAATAAATAAAATAGTGGAAAGGAAAGAAGGAAATTGATAAGGAGTGGTAAAGGATGATTGAAGGAAAGTGAGAGTGGAAAATTGCATTTGATTAATGGTTAAACGAATTATGAATGAAGAGCATGAATCAAGCCTATTAATTCTCTTCTGTACATATTGTATGGAGTGTTAAATATATCAAGACTATTAAATTTTTGTTAAATGTTTCACATATACGAGGATTGTAGAATGTTTCCGATGATTAGTTTTAAATTTACGAATATAGAAAATATCAGAGAGTCTAGTTGGCCTGGAGGGGACACGGTAAGCAAGTAGATTAATGAGTTCCGGGGAATCGAATTTATTATTGACAATTTTATAAAGCAGGGATCTGATCAAACATATATCTTCTGTGTGCTAATGAAACAAGGTTATAAAATTTTTAATGAAGCTAAATAATTTGGAAAATGCAAATGAAATTTGTATTCTAGTTTTTTCAGGAATTTTTTTTGAACATTCTCGATTATATTAATATTTAATTTATAAACAGGGAGACCAGATAGCAGTGCAATATTCAAGATGGGGGCGTACGTATGTATGTAAAGCAATATAAATGAACCTAAATTTTTAAAAGATTTACACAGCCGCATGATAAATCCAGTCATTTTGTATGCCTTGTTAATTATAGTTTCTATATGACTAAAGTAATTTAAGTTTGAGTCCAAAATAATTCCAAGTCACGTATTTTGTTTACTTCTCTAATTTATTTTCATTTATCATATGTCATATTTATTTTATTTTTATTACGAGTGAAAGATATTTTGTAACATTTAGACACATTGATTTAAAGTTTGTTTTCAACACAGTAATTCGATAATGCATGTAAATCTTGTTTGTAACTTTGCACAATCATCTCTACACTTGACTTTAAGGTAAATTTTTTTATCGTCAGCATAACAAAAGTAATGGGCATTTTTGAAACATAACTGAATATCATAAATATAGGCACTAAATAAAAGTGGCCAAGGTGTGATCCCTGTGGTACACCAGACGGAATGGAGATGAAATCAGATTGATATCCTTCAATCATAATTGACTGAAGTCTATTATCTAAGTAAGAGATAAACCATCTGTATAAGTCACCGTAAATTCCCAGATATTCTAATTTACGCATAAGAATTCGGTGATCCACTTTATCAAACGCTTTAGAATAATCTGTGTATATGACATCAACTTGCGTTCTGTCATCCATATTGGAAGTGACGTATTCGGTGAAATTTACCATATTGGTTAATACAGAGCGCTTCTTCAGAAAACCATGCTGAAAATTTTGTATATTTTTAAGAATTTTTGGATAAATTTTATCATAAACCATGAGCTCAAATAATTTTGAAAAAACTGAAAGAATTGAAATGGGACGGTAATTTTGAATATTATTTTTAGATCCAGATTTGAAAATAGGGACTATTATTGCTTCTTTAAATTTTGTAGGGAAAGTTTTTTCGTAAATTAATCTATTAAAAATAATAGTTAAGGGTAGTGACAGTGAGTGCGCGCATTGAAAAACGAAAAAAGGAGCAATCTCATCATTTCCACTTCCCTTGTTAGGGTTAATGTTGAGCAGATATTTAATGCCACAAAATACTTCGCAGTTACTTATTATAGTATATATTATGGTGCAGTTGGTTGATTTGTTATTACAATTTATTACTAGACATGTCAAATTATTGCTACTATTTCTAATCATATAAATATAGTATTTAGTTTGTCTTTAATTTCTCAAGGGCAGTGTAAATGTTTATGTACTATTTACTTGTAAATGAATTGCTTACCTAATCAAAAACCCCACCGCACGCACCTAGTATGTACCTATCAAGCATGTTGCGCGCGTCAGTATGAACACATTTGTGTAATTTTTAAGATTTTTTCCGAACAACTCTTTACTCGTGCGTTGTACAAAAAATATTTCAATTTTTTTTTTGGTATGAAAAATTTCCTACAATTTACATGTATGAAATGTTTTTCTAAACCTTGTACTTACTGAAATAAAGAGATTCGAAGCTCATCTTTTTTGTTGTTGATGTTGTTAACAAAAATCTCAAAAAGTGACAACCTTGAGGCGATTTTCCTTTGAAACCTTTTTTTTACTAGCCTAAATTAATTAATAAAAAATAATAACGTAAGGCTAGGGCATAAGCACAAGAATTCTACTTTTAACTGGCACAACTAGGGGCTATTATTTTTTACTGTTATTACAGTAGTAATTATATTATTTCAGGCGTTTAATTAAAGTTGAGCGAATCTGCACCAGGGGAAATACAATTAATTATAAAGAAACATTTCTAAAAACTTTTCTCTGCCGAGCTTCAGAAAATAATTGAGTTTTTGCATAAATTTATAATTCCATGCCGCAACGAGAATATTACAAAAAAGAATTACAAAAAAATCGTTACTCGAAAAACTTAATAGTTTAAGTGAAAGCTTTATTTGTTTAATCCAATCCAATTAATCCAACTGTCTAAATCCAAGAAGCAAATCTTTTGGAAAAAAGATAAATATACTGTTTTCAAATGTTTAAAACATATATTAAAATTCATTTACTAGTAATTCAAATAGATCAAGTCTAAGAAAGAATCGTGTGCTAGAAATACCACATTGTAAAACGAGGCTTGCACAGATATGCATATTTTATAGGCCCAATTTTTTAAAATTATTACCGATCATACCTGTTTCGTTAAGCCCAAAATTTATTTATTTAAATCTTAAAGTAGGGCACACATATCATACATATTGTTTTGTGTATTCTAATAATAACATTGCAAATATATTTAATTTATAAATTGTTTATCACATATGTCTTGACCATTATTTTATATTTTGATATGTTTTTTTCTTCATAAATATTTTTTTCCATTTCGTAATACTTTTTGATTGCTTTAAATAAAATGAAATTTTGTGACTTTGCCATTTTCCTAAATGGAAGTCTAATTTTGTTCTTTTCTCTAGTATTGTGATCGTGTTCATGCTGGTTCCGATCAATTTTTTTCCAAAATTCTGTTTTTTTATTAGAGTTTATAATTTTATGAATAAATATCATTGTATTGTAAAATATTCTTTGTTTATATGTTAATAATTTCATTTCATTTACCATCGACGTTACCCTCGTATTCACGTTTTTTTTCAAAATGATTCTAAAGGCTTTATTTTGTAATATAGTTAGTTTATCTATGTTTTCTTTGTTTGATAAAAATAAAATGCTACTACAGTAGTTAACGTGTGGTTCAATAATTGCTTTGTAAATAGTTTTGCAAGAGTCCTTATCAATAAATCTTCTGATCCTTCCCAAAATTGATATTTTTTTTACAATCTTATTTATTACCATCTTAGCGTTTTTGTGAAATGTAAGTTTTGAATCCAACATTACACCTAAATATTAAATTTCAGTGACTTCATTAAGTTTTTCATTTTCTATTACAATTGATGGTGCAATTTCTATTCTTTTGTTTCCTATATTCATATATTTAGTTTTGTTAACATTTAATTTTAATTTATTAATTTTTAGCCACAGTGATACATTATTAAGATCATGATTTAGTCTGTCCATAATTGTTTATCTTTAAAAAAACACGCACTTTCTTGGATTCAAACCAAAGATAAAACCTTTTTCCTATGATATATTTTGTTGCCCTTTAATAATGAGGAATACTTTTATTTTTTTCTTTTTCTTTTTTAATTACTAAAAAATTAAAAGAGGACCTCCTAATCTTTTACAGAATACATTTTTTTTCTTTTTCTTATATTATGCAAAAATATAAGACTTGTCAATTTATTATAGGAGCAAAAAATTCATAAATATTTCTTGTACCCCCACGAACAGGCCATGCCTTTGTGGGATTTTTTGTTTACTATTTTTACTATTAACATGTATTTCATTGTTTTCTATTTCATGTTATTTCTGATTGAGCTACTGGTCAGTAAAAAAACCCAGCCTTGTCTTCGTGTACTTAGACATCCTCAAAATATCGTAAATAAATTAAATCTTTAATATGTTAACTACTAATAATTATACAGTTTCACAAAAATACACACAATAATCTTATGTTGCGGAAAAAAATTAATTCATTAAAAAAACGGATTTGGATCTGCTTTTCTCTGATCTGATCTGTAGGTAAAACATTCCAGAATTTAATTTTAAGATGAAATGTATGTCCTTTGTCAAAATAATGAGTTTTTCTTGGTAACTTTTATCAAAGAAGTTTGTTTCTTGAAGATTAATATTTTGAGATTATGTGTATCAAAATAGAATAGAACTCGGTTAATGTGAACTCAAGTAATCTAGGTTTCCAAATATTTGGATCGATTTGAGTAAATTATAAATGAAGGAGATTTTTAAATAACTCTTAAAAGCACTCTTAAAAAACAAATTACAACAGGGGTGTAGAATACCATAAAGAAGGGAATATGGAAGTCTAAGCATTTACATGGCTTGTGAACTGTCATTGGCTGGTTTAAGTGGCCACTTTACAACTGTGTAACATTCACCATTTTGCCTATGTTTGAACATCCATATTTCTTCAATTATTTTATTTGGTTATTTGAGTGAAGTTAAAGATCTGAAATCTTTATTGTTGTGAAGAGATGTTCTTCATCTCTGTTGTAATATGTTAATATAAACAGCTCCCCAGGGAGTTGAATCCAGTCCTTGTCTACAAAAATTTGGACAAACTCAAAATATTGTAGATTCATCTGACTGAATTATTTCACATACTAGGCAACGCCTGAAAACAATTCTCCAATTTTTTTAACTTCCTCTTGGACCAGTTGGTTTTATTACAGTATTTGAGTTTTTACAAATGTTTGTAGACAAAAGACTGGATTTTACCTTAGAATACCTTGAAGAAGGGAAATAAGAAGAATTACTTTTTAGGCACTACGTACACAATTTTCAGAAAAATTATTTTAAAAAAAATTTAAAAGCTAATCGAAGCAAGTTTGCTACTTTTGTTGTGATTATGATTTATTTGGTCTACATAGCAGGGGCGAATCGTCCATACAAACGATTATGCGCAGCTTACCATTAAATTTGACTATCCAAAAAAAGGTTTAACAGTAACTTCATTTACAGAAAAACAAAAAAAAAATTGTTTCTTATAAATCATTGCCGACGTTTGTATTTTCCTCCAAAAAATAAATAAAAGTATCAATAAAACGCACCCAGCGCCAGCAGTGAGCTAAAAAACGAGCAGATTACTCCAGCTTATTTGTTCATATAAATAAGTATGCTATCTTTTTGACTTCTTAAATCCAGTTTCGGTTATTTCCTACAATAGTCAGCTTGCAGATTACGCAAATTATTTGAATTAACAAAAAGAGAATACCTTAAATAAGGGAATATGGAAGTCTAGGCATTTACAGGGCTTATGACCTGTCATTGGCTGGTCTAAGTGGCCACTTTACACACTGTAACATTCACCATTTTGCCTATGTTTGAACATCCATATTTCTTCAGTTCTTCCATTTGTTGATTTAAGTGCCCTTTGTCTACGAACATTTGGACAAACTCAAATATTATAAATTATTTGAAGATTATCGATTTGGAAAACAGCATTACGAACATTGTTTCCTAAGGGCTATTTTTATTTGAGATGATACAGTTGACCACCGGTATTTTCGTGCAGTCATATTGCAAGATATGTGGCACTCGACGTGGCCGTTTTTGGTAAAATTAATTTCTAGAAAAAATCGGCCATTTGATTTTCAATCGTTTTGGGAATAATTAATTATATCTACTGAATTCATTGTGGTATTAAAAAAAAACATTTGTATTAGTTATGCATTCAAACAATAAAGAATATAGCTACATTATATAATATATGGCAAAGTTAATAATAACCGTCATTTGAGTTGATTTTATGGATGAGAAATATATCACACAGAACCACAGAAAAAACAGCAATTTATATATTACTAATATATTTTGTGTGTGTAGGTATAAATTTATGATAATTTTTTGTAACTTTCCTGCAAACAAAATCACCGTTTGCCACTGCTACATAGAAGGAATGGATATAAGGCTTTACAGAGTTTAGGAAAAAAATATTTAAAACTTACCTTAGGATTTGCAATATTTATGAAGCACAATTCAGATTCTTCTCCATTTAGCAGTATGGACACTCTTTGGTCGATTGGCGTATCTGGAAAAAAAAAATCACAATTTTAAAAAATGTTTTTGTAACTCCGGAAGGGGAATTGGCATTAGTACATAATATCCGCAGAAATATGGCTAAATATTAAATGTCTTCTTTTTATTCCCTCCTCATAATATAACCGGAAGTAAAAGTATAACAGACTCCATGAACTCAGTAATAGTTATTTCCATATTGGATATATTAAATTTAGGGGTTCCTGTAGAACAAACCTTTTGAACTTTTTCAAAGAAGATGAATGATAATTAAATTTTTATCATAACTATTATATGAAAAAGAAACTTTACTTTAATATTAATCCTTTAAAATATTTTATTGTTTCATTTGGTTTTATATTTTTGTTTTAAACTTCTACTGAATTTTAAGGTTTAATTTTTGTTTTTAAATCTTGGGTAAAAAAAAGTATGTTTTACAAAAAAATGTTTTTAAAAAAATAATAAAACCAAAAATGATCATATTATAAGTTTCGTAAAAGCCTATTTCCGTATCTTTATAAATATAATTCTTCTGTACGTGTGATGTCACTAAACTCCTTCTAAACGGCTCAACCGATTTACGTGCGGTTTTCAGCGAAATATAGATCTTTGCGTTCCGCGTGTTTGTAGATATTAAAATTTTTAATTGAATGTGTAAAAAAAAAGTACCAGGGTTGTATTCGACGAGAATGCATATTATACAAAAAAAAGGATGTTGTTTTTTTGTGTTTACAAGCAACATTCTATTTTTATGGATTCTTTCCTTACATTTAAAAAAAAATTATTTCTACTTATTTCTTTTTACTGGAGTTTTGGTAATACTAAAATAAAATTAACTGACTTTCAATACGTTTTTTAAAAAACGCATTCATGAATAATGTGCACCCCTGTTGGTGAGAAGAGCCGAGTTTGACATATGCAAATAGAATTCTACTTTTGAAAATTAATTATTTCATGTTTTGGAATTCAACCATTAACAAGTACCTAGATACCTACTTATCAATGAAAAGTCTTTTTCCAAGCTAATAGCAGGCAAGCCAACGTTCGGGCAGAACAATGTCTGTCGGGCCCGCTTGTATGTTAATAAAATAATATAGATAAAATATCTTGTTTTGTCAACCATTAGTGTCTTTCTAAAGATGACAGATATGACTGTTGAAAGATGGCTAAATATGATATGTCAACTAGAGAGGCCATACTGTCATTGTGAATAATATGGGAAAAAAATATTAAAAACAAATCAAAATATGGATGTTGCTTTTGAGGATTTAGAAAAAGCTTTTGACAAAGTAGAATGGAAAACGCTCTTTGAGGTGATGAAAAAAACACGAGGGAATTCAGAGACAGGAGAATTACATCTGCTCCATATAAAAATGAAGCTGCTAATGACAAAAAAAAATTCAAAATAAGACAGGGATGTTCGCTATCGCCAGTACTCTTTGATGGATACATCGTGGGTACTCTGCGAAAAAGGACTAAGTCAAAATTACTGCTTCTGAGATAATTGAAGTTCAAAGTTTGTAACGAAATAACTTTTTATTTTTATACTAAACATTACTAAGCTAACTTGAAAAAATGGCACACTGATCTATTTACAACATTTTATTCAAGAGCTTAATAAATAATAACTGAACTTTCAGAACATTTTTTTCAAATTAATAGTGGATTGACATGACTTGGTGCATTATCGCTGATCCATCATACCACATTAAGGAATTCAAATTGAAGTAACATTTATTTATTTATTTAATTTTACAATACGCCCAAGGGGCATTTACAAAAAATATACAGTTAAGTACAAACATAGTGCGTAAAAATTTAAAAGATAAACAATGCTTTTTTGTATACATTTAGAAACAATAAGAAGCATACTGCCATGCAAAATAAAAAGTGAAACTTTACATAGTAAAAAAGAAAAAAATAAATTTATATGGATATAATAAAAGTAATTGAATTAAAAAGCAAATTGTAAATAACTTCTAAAGAATTCAAACAAAAAAATATATACATTTTCATATACTTACAAGTATAAAAAAAATGGTATCAACAAATTATTGTTAAAAACAAATAATGAAAATTATTTAACAGTAAGTATATATGTGAAAATAATATAATATACGGTACACAAAAACATTTGATAAAGTAATATCAGAAAGAGATAAGATAATAATAATACACATCAAAAACAGAGAAAGAATTGTATGAAAAAGAAAGTTTTATTACGACATTAATAATTTGTTTCAAACAGTGCATTTAAGAACGTTTTAAAATTAATAATTGTCGTATTAAAAATGTCTATTTCACAAGTAAATTTGTTGGCTAAGGAATGTAAACGCGGAATCGGAGAGTGTCGTGCATAGTTCGTACCCACGTATGTACTCGTAGTTGCAAACAACTCCGTACTTCTAGTGACTCGATTAGGTATTTTGAAGTTAATGAGATTTAGGAGTTCACAACAATCGAGCTCCGAAATTAAAATTTTAAATAAAAACATAACATTGTACCTACTATAGTCACTTTGTGAGAAATGTTTTTTTCTTTAATCAAAAAAGTTAGGTAATCATTTTATCTAATATATTACATTAGATAAAATAATATTTAATTAGTAAAAAGAGAAAAGAAAGAAAATAATAACTGCCACGTTTGTCCCTGAGTGAAGCGTGTTGACATCACTTACTAGACATCTCCAGGATATAATGTCGACGACCAACAATTTCACCTGCTCTCAAGTCAGTACTGCTCCATAAGCTCCGCTGAATACATCCAAAATATTGTTATTGATGGCCCACCAGTACGGCGTCCCTTGTCCCTTGGTGCCTTTTTCCTGAACGGATTTATGTTATATTGACTTTAACATATTACAACAGAGATGAAGAACATTTAAGATAAGGTAATATAGAAGTCTAGGCATCTACAGGGCTTATGACCTGTCAATTTTCTTATCATTAAATGTCCCCGGCTACCGCACCCGTCACACGTCGAGCTCTCTATTTCATGTGCCAGCAGTTCGTACGAACTATGCCCAGAACTCTCCACTTATACGTTTTGCTAGTGAATATAATTTGAACTTTCCCCTTATTGATCCATTTGATTGTAAAAAAATAACATTTAAAATGCGCGTCTTAAAACATACTTTTTTGTCTTATACTTAGTTTCAATAATAAAGTTTTATTTTATTTTATTAAATTTTATCTCTATTTCTTAATATTTTATATATATTTATATTTTCGATACCTGACACCCTCTTTCCAATATAACACCCACACACCCTCTCACTCACTCACTTACACTCACACAAACACACTAGTATGTATTGTACGTGTATTTAATGTATTTCTGTGGATATCTGTCATTGGTTTTATTCTCTGTATATGTTATTTGTTATATTTGTATTACATGTATTACTGTTGATATCCCCAATAAATAAAATAATGGCTGGTTTAAGTGGCCACTTTACACACTGTGTAACATTCACCATTCTGCCTATATTTGAACATCTATATTCCTTCAATTCTTTCATCTGTTGATGTTTGTGAAGTTAAAGAGCTGAAACCTTTATTTATGCGGGTGAGATTCATCTAATTGAATTATTTCACCTACATACTAGGCAACGCCTGAAAATATAATTTTTTCAATTTCTATACTTCTTCATGGACCAGGTAATTTATCAACGATATTTTGAGTTTGTCCAAATTTTTGTAGACAAGGACTGGATTCAACTCCCTGTGGAGCTGTTTATATTAACATTTTACAACAGAGATGGTACCTTCTCTTAAATGTT
Source organism: Micrasema longulum (assembly GCF_059751315.1). NCBI lineage: Eukaryota > Metazoa > Arthropoda > Insecta > Trichoptera > Brachycentridae > Micrasema > Micrasema longulum. Next base: position 43,861 of record NW_028280205.1, on the reverse strand, counting down.
CTTCATCTCTGTTGTAAAATGTTAATATAAACAGCTCCCCAGGGAGTTGAATCCAGTCCTTGTCTACAAAAATTTGGACAAACTCAAAATATTGTTAATACTTTTTACTTTAAAAAAGCTTTTGGTCCTGTGGCTTCTAAATTTAATATTTGGGTAAAACATAATAATTTTTTAAAAAAATGTGTAGCATAATAATAAAAAAACATAGACCATTTTTATGAAAAATTGAGATTATTATAACGGTTGCCCTGAGGCCCAGATGCACGGAAAAAGCTTGAGTTAAATAATAATTACGGTTTTGTGAAAATGAGCGAAATGGGAAGCTTCATGTTACTTTATTTCAAGCAAACTATTTCGTCCATTTCGACGAAAACGTATCAATGATGGGTAGTATGTTTACTAGAAATGGAAATATGGACAAGGATATTGAAAGGAGGGTTAGTGCCGGTAACAGAGTTAATGGTGCCTTAAAGTCTGTCGTAGCAAATAAGTGTCTATCGCAAGAGGCTAAATTAGCAGTTCATAATGGAGTTTTGGTACCAACCCTAATGTGGAAGCAAAGCATGGAGTTGGAAATGCTGTTGAAATGCGATCCCTCAGGCGAATGTGCGGAAAAACAATGTATGATAGGTGCCCTAATGTCGAAATTAGAGCAGAATGCAAGGCTGAGTTAAGCATTATCGACAAAATTAAGAAAGGTCTTTTGCGATGGTTCGGTCATGTGGAGCGAATGAGTGATGAAAGAACGGCTAAAAAGATTTATGATGCGAATGTGTCTGGTTGTAGAAGTCGAGGAAGGCCGAGAAAGACATGGCATGATCGAGTACAACAAATTCTTGAAAGTGGTCATGTGAAAAGTCGGAATAATCGACGTGCGTGCATGAGAAGATGTATGAATGTGAAGGAAGCAAAGGAAGTGTGCCAGGACAGAGTGGTGTGGCGTTTTATCCTCTCTGCCTACCCCTCCGGGGAAATGGCGTGATGGTTAGTTAGTTAGTTAGTTAGTTAAAATTTCAGACAGCAAAATTAAAAAAAGAGATTTATGAATTCAGCTGAAAATTCCCGTTTGTTTTTTGTTTATTTGATTACCAAAATATTTGAGGGCTGGGTCTGTTGTATTAACGGGTTGGTTTTATTTATTTTGTTACCAGATACACACAAGTCAACAAATATTCCATAAACTTTGTTACAATTAAACAGTCGGTAGAGTTACCAGCAAAGTTAGCAGTAGGTTGGGCCACTCACCGGGGATTCGAATGATAATGTTTGCATGACCGATTCGAAAATGAAAAGAATCAAACTGAATGTTTATTAATATACAATTTATATATGTAAGAATATGGGGATTAAGTTTTAAATCTTATACGGATAGAGTCTTGAACTTACAGGTACAAATTTTAAAAATTATCGTACCTGTAAAAATAAAGAATGAGGCAAAAGACAACAATAAAATATTATTTGATTTTGTTAACGTTTTGCCAATTAACAAACAGTGTCAGTATAAGATAATGACAGATCATTTCCTCGATTGCAATTTTAAATCCAAAATAAACCACCAGATCATGACCCGACAAGTATCGGCTCAGCAGCTGATGGTACCACGACAGAAAAACTACTATGGTGACAGAACAATGGGTAGTGTAGTACCAAAACTGTACAATTTAATACCAGCTGAAAATCGTGAAGAAAAAAACCTAATTTCATTAAAAAAAATAGTCAAAAAATTATTAAACAGTAAGTGAAACTTAAGTGTATAAATATATTTTATTCTTTAATTATTATTGAACTATGTACTTACTCATAAATTTAAAAAAAAAATGTAATGTAACCCGCAGACAAGCTTCGGCTTTGCGGGAACAAAAATACAATTTTGTATGTTACTTATTTGTTAAAATGAATAAAACTTAATAAAAAAAAAAATATATATATTTGAAGCACCAACTTCGTGGTTATTCATTACAATTAAAAACCCTGTTTTAAAAACCTCAAATGTTCAAAGAGAGTGTTCAAACGGAGTACCACGGTTTCACTCCGCTTTTTATATTTTTCAATGAAATAAAATCATAGATATACCTTTAGTGCACAGTACTTAACTTTAAAATTTGGTACATATTGTATACTTATTTAAATCTATATATAAAAGGTCAAGTTTGTATGTCTCTCCTCGATAGACTACACGAGGTTTTTTGCAAATTGATGAGCTTTGTCATAGGTATTTTTATAGCTCTTAATTTTTTTAATATGTTCTGTAGGAAGAAAGTTAGGAGCGTAAATGTTTTTTTCATCCCTACCAGAGCTGCATTCGACAAAAATGCATATACTAAAATAATGTGAGGATGAAATTTTACAAAGAACATTAAAAATGTTTACAAACAACATTATTTTTTATGGATCCCAATGAGATTATTTCCTTAAATTCCTTCAAATTAAAATGATTTATTCACTGGATTTTTTGTAACATTGAAATAATTTAAACTGAAATTTAGTACAATAAATGCACCTCTATTGGCAAAAAGAGCAGAGTTCGAAATTTACTAAAATAATTCCAAGTAAGAATATTTATTCTTTTAAGTTATGGAATTTAATCATGAACAAGTACCTAGATCAACAATGTTTGAGTATATCCAAATGCTTACAGACTGGCTGGATTTTCTCCCCCGTTCATATTTAAATTTGTCGCAACAGAGAGGGACCACATTTTTGAGTAGCGAATATGGGAGTCTAGGCATTTACAGGGCTTATGACCTGTCATTGGCTGGTTTCAGTGTTTAAGTGGCCACTTTACACGCTGCGTAACATTCACAATTCTGCCTGTGTTTAAAAATCCACATTTCCTCAACTCTTCCATCTGTTGACTTTTGTGAAGCAAAAGGGCTAAAACCTTTATCATGTGGGTGAGATTCATCCGACTGAACCAATTCACCTACTAGGCAACGCCTGAAAACAATTTTCCGATTTTCATACTTATTTTTTAACCAGTTAGTTAATTTAACAGTGTTTTGAGTATGTCCAAATGTTTGACGAGAGGGAGGGAGAGTTTGAGGGAGATTATTCAGATCTTAATTTGTTGCAACAACAACAACAACAACAACAACAACAACAACAACAACAAACCATCATGCCGTTTCCCCGTAAGGGTAGGCAGAGAGAATAGAACGCCACATCACTCTTTATTTGCATTCAGATCTCGCTTCTTCCACATTCATACATCTTCTCATGCAGGCGCGCCGATTATTCCGACTTTAGACATGTCCATCTTCAAGTATTTGTTGGATTTGGTCATGCCATGTCTTTCTCGGTCTACCTCTTTTTCTTTATCCATCAACGTTCGCATTGTAAATATTCTCAGCCGTTCTTTCGCTGTCCATTCGTTCATTTGTTGCAACACACAAAAGTCAGCAGATGGAAGAATTGAGGAAGTGAGGATGTTTAAACATGGGCAGAATGGTGAATGGTTGCGCCGATATTACAGACTTATATTTTATTTATGATTTTATCTACATTTATATTACCCACATTAACATCAATATTCTCACCCACACCTGTACCTGTCTCTTACCGCCCAAGAGTAGTTTAGTTAAGAATTGAGCACCGAGTCATCTACATTGCCGCCGCTTACCGCTCAGCACCGCGTAACCGCCCCGCTACCGCACATTGCAAAACCACTATAAATTAAGTGAGAAGTGGAGTGTCCCAGAGCCATTTCCAGCCTTCAGTCACCAACAAGATGGGTCCGGAAGGTAGCTTACCCACCACATACCGCACACCGCATCTGAGGACATAAGTCTCCTTGGCTGTGCCCACATACACAGAAAATTTGCTCGTTGTCAAACGAAAAAAGCTGCCCGAAGGAGCTCTCTAAAATCTGGTAGCCTTAGCATCTTTGTGCTGAAAGAAAGTAATCCAGAAGTACATAACATGTACGTCATTGGATTGAGAAGAGAGGGAAGTTAATTCTTCACTGACTGGGATTAAATTGATTGGACATGATCAATTCGCCGAAATGATTAAAAAACTTTTTCAAAGCCTTGAAGTTCTTTTTAGAAGCCACCAGATCTGTATATCCGACAGGACCTATAACAAGGCCACGGATAGTAGCGAGAAGCTCCATTCGGTAATCATAGAGAAGGGGAAAGGAACAAGACCACATGATGTGTTCAGAAGATTGGTTAGGAGATCCGCAGCAGCACGAAGGGGAGTCAACAATATTAAAAACAAATATTTTTTGATTAAATTTACCATGACCTGATAAAAACTGCGTAGTCCAGTGATCGGGGATAACCCAAGAAGATTCTAAGCGCTGACGGATTGAAGGAAAAAAAAGAAAGGTAACCCTTTCTGAAGGGAAAGATTCCCATCGCGATTGCCAAGAATTAAGAAGAGCATATAAAGTCTTTTTTTTTTATATATTCGATTGAGAAATTCTTTCAGTTGGGAGTAGACGAACGCCACCAATAACCGAATAGGATCCGGAAGGTAGGAGATTCTTAAAACTTTCTGCTGGGATCCAAACCCTTTTCCTTAGCCACCTCTCAATCACCGCCCCGCATGGCCACATGGCCCCCCCAGTAAATGATATATTGTGTGTAAAATGGCCACTTTAACCAGCGATTGACAGGTCATAAGCACTGTAAATGCCTAGAATTCAATATTCCCTTCTCGAAAATGTTTTCCCTCTTTGTTACAACAAATGTATTGCTCTTTAAATTACTTTATTCGGTTAATTTAAAGTTTCACCGCAGTTCTTCTATCTTGTCTCGGATATGCCATAGACACACATTTTCCCGACACAAAGATAGATAGCATGAAATGTTTTGTACAAGGGTAATCATATATTATGCCCAGCAACTTTCGAGAAAGAATGAAACAAAAAGTTTTGGATGTAACATAATTTTTAACTATATAACATATTTATATTGATTGAATTTTTGAAGATCCTCATTACTTTTAACTGTATTTTTACTATGTATTTTTTTACAATGTATATGCATTTTTTATTATTTTTATTTATCACATCTTTTACTATGTTTTTGATAATGTTTTTTGCTGCTACGTATTTTACTATCTTTTTTAAAATACCTTTTTTGTATACATACATTTTTTATTTTTCATTTACATGTCTTTTAATATGTTTTTTTTATATGTATGTTGTTTTTTATTACGAATTTACTGGGTTTTATTATACGTATTTTACAATGTCTATACCTACATTTCTTACTAAGTATTTTGTTTTTACTATATATTTTATTGGGCACAAATATGTCAATGGAAGCTAAACTGGCAGTGTACAATGGAGTTTTAGTCCCAACACTTATGTATGGAAGTAAAACATGAAACTGGCAAAGGAAGGATGAAAGCCGAGTAAACGTGGTTGAAATGCAATCTCTTCGAAGAATGTGTGGGAAATCAATATATGACAGGGTTACGAATTATGAAATCAGGCTCACTCACTGGCGTTGCGTCCTGAGGTCTCTTTTTAGACGACGATTCTTTGAAGTTCATTTCTTCATAGTAGGGACGATGTAAATGGGCTGTAGAACAATGTTCCCGGTTTAACGTGCAATAGGTACTATAAGAGTTGTATTACGAATGTATTGGATTCGATAGAAAATTATGACATCGCATCGTCGGTCATTAGTCTACTTCAGGTGAACTAATTTAACACGTGTGTCATCGTTTGGACTATGGACTCAACAAACTCTTTAAACGAACTAAACAATTAAATGTTAATTAACTTTTTCAACTAGAATCTTAAAAATTTGTTCAAAAGTTAGCCACTGATAACATTGTAGACAAAGAACTAAGACTTGAAAAGAATTGTAATAAATGTGGACATAATACAAGAATTTCAGAACAATATCACATACGTGCGAAGGTTTATCAATATTATGTATCTTTTTTGGGTGATACCGTGTATGTTGGATTTTTCACAGCACACAGTTTTCCCCGAAGATGGCTCCTGCAATGGTAGCCGAAACGTCGGATCAAATCCAACATACACGGTATCACCCAAAAAAGATACATAATATTAATATCACATACAACCCTTGAGGTGATTTTCATAAAAATGGCGCTATATAAATTATCCAAACATTTATATAACATTTCAAAACGAGACGAGAACAATCAAGACTAATAAACCAGTGACTGAAATTAAACAATAAACTACCAGACTAAACTAAACAAAAGACTCGTAAAAGAAGTAAAAAAGAGAAGTAAAAATATAAATATCAACTACAGAGTATGAATAAAAATTATAAATAATTTTTGTTAAATGAATATATTTTTTTAAAGTTGATAATCCGTAAGAGTTAAACATATTTTCAACAAAAAAAAACACATCTCTAAAATGATGGTAAATAACTCATGCCCTAACACTTAGTCTTATCAGATTCTTTCCTTAAATTCCTTATAATTCCGGCTTATTTTTATTTACTTACTTTATTTTCTATTCACCTTTATTATATTTTAAAGACGCATTTCTATCAGTGCATCACTGTAATTAAGAAGAACTTCGCAATTGCATCGCTAGTCGTAGTTTGACGTATACGAAAAACAATATTTATAGAATATTAACTGTTTTAAGCTTTGTTAATAACTTATGAACAAATATTTACCAATTAAAAGTTTCACGATCCTTTTAAAATGTTTACACGCTTTCATGACACAAGCAGGCATTTTGGTTTCGATTCTAAATTCCACTAAATACGCGTTGGGGATGACTGAGCGTTTGGGCATCAGTTAAGTGTCATCATTTTTGAGGGCTCAGTGTCTATGTGTATTTATATGTCAATGATTTCAACGTAATTAAATTTGAAATGATATATAAAAAACATCAATTATTGGCCAAAATTAATATAAAAATGTATCATTACAAGACAAAAAGTAAAATGTCAAATGTATTCATTACGAAATTTTAATAACCAAATAAATTTTATTTTAATAAAGTTTTAATGAAAATTAGTTTTCGAATAAAAATTATCTTTCGTATAAAAATTGAGAAAATTTAAGCGAGAGGTTTGAGAAACTGGATACAAAATAATTGAACTTTTAACTCGATGAAGTTATTAAAGAAAGAAATTGAGAAGCAATATTTTAGAATAAAGAGAAAAGTATGAAGTACAGGTTCCGCAGAAATATAGGTAATTTTCTGAGCACCAATAGTTAGCACCAAACTTCGGTACGCTGTTCTTTTGTAGTAAAAGTTTCATTTCACGTGTTTTAAAAAAAACTACACATGACAATATCTGAAGATTAAAAGCTGGAGTTAACTTTTTATTATTTCTTCTTCTTCTTCTTCAGCTTTATTCTCTCCACTGCTGGATAAAGGCCTCTTCCAAACGTCTCCATTCCTTCTTATCGCCCGCATTCATCATCCATGTTTTTTCGGCTACAGAGGCAATGTCGTCGCGACCCATCTTTTCTGTGGCCTTCCGACACTTCTTTTGTTTGCCCATGGTCTTCACTTTATTATTCTGGGTGTCCACCTGCCACCATTTTGTCTCGCTTAGTATCATGCCCACTGCCAATTCAATTTCGCTGCACGATCCATGATATCCACGACTCCGGTTCGGCGCCGATTATATTTCATTAATCCCAAACTTTCAAAATTTTCCTTCTTTTAAAAAACAAAAACTGTCCTGGATTCTAACTCTAAAGATATTAACTCTTTTTTTCTATGAAATATTTTGATGCCATTTAGGAATGTTTTTATGTTTTTTTATATTTTTTATTTCCTTTTTTAATTACTATAAAATAAAAAAGTACTTTCTAATCTTTTAAATTATATTTTCTTTTTTCTTTCTTATTTTAAACAAAAATATTATACCTGTCCATTATAGGAGCAAAAATTCATAAATATTTCTTGTATACTCAATTTTGTTGTATTTTACTGTTAATATGTATTCCATTGCTATGTAATTATTCTTTATATTTTTAATACTGCTTAACCTCTTTAATACTTATCTTGTAAAAAATAATAATAATAAAAAAAGGGTGATTTTACACAAGAATATTTCACATAGTCCAGAGAATGCTAACAGAAGGTGGTGTCAAAAATGCTCAATTTTTTCAACTTGACATTGGATATTGAAGACTTGTAATCAAATAAAATAATATTTGTTTATTTATTTGACACTTTATATACATATACAATAAATATACATATAAGGGCGGGCATATTGCCTTAAGGCAATTTCTTCCTACCTACCCAAACCGTTCAGTTTGAGAAAATTATAAATACATGGACATATTGAATCTTACAATTTTATACAAAAATTAAAAGCAAAGATTAACAAAAATAAATATATATATTAAAATAACACTATACTATGAAGAGAGGAGAGGGGATGGGAAGGAAAGAAGAAGGATAAAGGAACAATTTAAATATTTAGATAGGGACATTTCAATCTTGACTTAAATGTAAATAAAGAAGGGGCGTCTCTAACATTAGTGGGTAGATTATTCCACAATCGAGCGGCTACTACTGTGAAAGAGGAGGCAAAAAAATTAGAGCGATGACAGAGTATTAAAAGGGTTCTCTCGTTACTAGAACGAAGAGATAGTCCGTGTTGTGAAAGAGGTTGGATGAGCTCTCTCAGATAAACAGGCGAAGTGGGATTATTTAAAATATTGTGAAGAAGTGATAGAATGTGAATGTTTCTTCTATGCCTGATACTGAGCCAGTGTAGTTGCGTGCGATACTCGGTTATGTGGTCAAATTTGCGAAGATTAAAAATATAACGAATACAAATATTCTGCAATCGTTCTAACTTATCGAGCAATTCAGAATTACAATAGAGTGGGCCGATAATGTATGAAGTTTTATATTTTTTTAGACATCAAAATGAAAGGGGTCTAAAAAATTGCATTGCGGATCACATTGAACGTTAAAATTATTTAAAAAAAAATTCCATGCTACTTTTAGCCCTCAACCGAAGTATGAAGTTTATCACTGTCTGAATATTTTGTAGATTATCTATTTTGATAAAATATTTTTTTTGTTAGTAAAGATATAACTTAATCATATTGAAAATTCGACCACGTTTTAAAACTACCGAAATGCAAAAAGTTTACACTCCGCCGAACCGATTCCGTTGAGCGCCTGGCTAATATTGACGAAAATAATGGTTCATTCATACAATGCTACCCATTTATTTCAAAACAAAATGCAGCTCACGCCCTTAGATGCTTATTTAATAAAGTTTAATGCACATTATAAAATTTAATTGGACTGATGTTCTTACTTAAATACGAAATGACAGCCGGTTTAAGGCAAAACATCGACTTTTTCGAAAACTTCAAACTCTGGTTGAGGGCCAAAAGTAGTATCGAATATTTTTTTAAATATTTTTTGCATTCCGAGTAATCTAAAAGGCAACTTTTAAGACCCCTTTTATTTCTAAATTCGGAAAAAAAATTATCGTCCCACTCTACTGTACAGTATTGATGTCGAGATTCGTGAAGTGTGTAAGGCTGAGACATGCATTATTGACAGAATTAAGAAAGGGGTGCTGCGTTGGTTTGGACATGTAGAGCGAATGGACAGCGAAAGAACGACTAAAAGGATCTACGATGCAAATGTTGATGGATGCAGAAAACGAGGAAGACCGAGAAAGACATGGCACGATCAAGTCCATCAAATACTTGAAGGTAGACATGTCAAAAGTCGGAATTCAAGGCGCGCGTGCATGAGAAGATGTATGAATGTAGAGGAAGCGAGATCTGTATGTAAATATAGAGTGATGTGGCGTTCTATCCTCTCTGCCTACTCCTACCGGGAAACGGCGTGATGGTTTGTTGTTGTTGTTGTTGTCATTACTTAAAAAATGTTTAACAAAAGTGACATTTCCCAATTAAAATGCCGTTTTTCGCGTATGTAGTGCGTTACCAATTATTATGATTTATGATAAACATAATTTTAATATGTTTATCATAAATATAATTATAATGAGAAAAACCATAAAAATTATACAAAAAAGAACACTTGTATAGGTAACAAAACTGAGATTATGGATTTAAACACTTTACTATGCTATTATATATATTTTTTATTTATCTTTAAAAAAAATATCAGCCCACCCTTACATACAATAACTTTTGGAGTAGAAACCTCCTTCCCACAGCCGCGCACCCTCACACATACACACACACTCGTTTTAATATTTTTTTAGTTTTCTTTTCTAAGTTCAGTATTTTTTTTTATTGTATTTTTGTGAAACGCTTTTTTGACTTTATTAAGGTTTTAATATAATCCTTTATATATTTTTAATGCTGTTGTTTTCCCAATATACGAAAATAAATAAACTTTTGAATCGGGAAGTTGCTGCTTCCTAACTCTGTATGATAAGAACATAAAATTGTCTTTATTCCAGAATACCAGTACTGTTGGCGTTGGGAGAACGGCTTTCTAAATGTGAAATGAAAATGTTCGTTATCGGAGCAAATTGTGTTAATTCTTTCACGATCTGGTTCCGTCGTCATTTTGTTTATTTTACTGGCAGGAAGTGAGTAAAAAGGCCAAAGATAGCTGAAGAGATGCTTCCGTATTTCGGAATTTTAGATTTCATTGTGGTGCGACTTTAGACTGAAATTTTCAGTGTTTGTTCAATCTAGACGCTTTACGTAAGCATAAAGAATTTTTGAAAGCTTCTTATTTCAGTACAGTTCAGTTTTTCAATATTCGTCTGTTAAATTATTTTTTTATTCAGTATTTTTGACATTCGTTATCATCGTCATATCTTTATCCGCATCTTATGGTGCATATGGCAATACATTACTTCGCCAAAAGCTACGTATCTCGATCATCTATTGATAGAGACGCTGATTTATCGAGGTACATTTAAATCCACTTCCACTTATTCAGATCTGCTCTAGAGGTTTTATAGCCTATTTTTAGATCCACATATTGTAAAAACAATAAACAAACATGAGCAGAAAACGACTATTTTTTCATTGAATTAAAAATATATTTGTTTATAAAAAAATATTTTTTCAAAGATTTACTCCAAGGTTTGAAACCGAATTTGAAGCTCAAATTGAAGTGCCCAGGAATTTAATAAAAAGAAGACAAACAAGATTGCCTTTTAATAGTAAAAATCGAGTTTTTTGAGTCCGCTACTTTATTTAGTGCATTAGCTGCTAAAAAGAGAAGAGTACTAAAATAAAAGCAAAATGTAAAAAAAAGCTTTTTAAAAAAAAAAACAACTGGAATTTGAAAACGTGACCATTAATGTTCCAGTCTGTTGCAAGATACGAATCAGAAACAAATATATGAGGTGGAAATCTTCACCATGGGAAGGCATTACCTACCCTATATAACCCAGGATTTAATAACGTAACCACATTAACCCTTCAGTACCATGTGCAGCTGGCTAGAATGCCCTACAAATTAAAGCGGGGATATCGTTTAATCGAATGGATTGATTGTGTGATATAACTCTTTCTAAAAATATTATTTCTACTTCATTCGAAAATACATTGTAATATTTTTATGGATGAAAAATAGAAGATATTTAATATAATTTTTTCTACATTAAACGTTCAGAGGAGCTTTATAATACAGAGTAGCTTATTAAATACATAAAAAGTTAACATACAATAATAGGCAGCCTTTATGCCTTCTATACAAAGGTTAAAAAGTAAAGCTCATAAAGAGATGTTTAAAAATATACAATAGAAGTAATTTAAACATATGCAATTTAATTGGTACAAAGAGTAAATAAATAACTAAATTAATTAAGTACTGAAATAGGAGTAGTAGTAAGTAGGTACTAGGAGGTTGAATCCAGCCCTTGTCGACAAAAAATTCGACAAACTCAAAACATTGTTGATAAATCCACCTGTGCCTCGATGATGAACGCTATATTTATCTGTATATATCGATACGGTATACTTAACTTATGTACTATCTGTATCTTACCTCGGTATGTTCTACTAACTTGTCATATCGGAATTGACGGAATTTAATTCGACTTCAAAACTTACTTATTTCTCTCTCATATTTTTAAAAGGCTTTTAAGAAAAAAAGTGCCAACCTCAAAACAATTAAAAAGTTTAATAAACCATAATTAAAGGAAAAATCGCTCGGTGGAACAAAATTTTTGACACGTTTAATGCGTAGATAAACGTATCGAGGGGTCCTAGACTCCTAGGTATAAAATGATGTACTTACATCAAAACTTGATGGTATACCTTTATACTATTTTTCTTACTTTTATTTTATACTATACCTTTGTAGTCGGTCGGGAGACTTTTATCTTAAGCTATGACGCCATACTGAAGCTATGTCATTTTAGAGCGTAGATATGTGTACCGTGACGTACGCTTCCCCTTGATTCATATCGATGTACCTACCCAAAATTTGAAGGTGGGGGGTCGGAAGTGTGTATTTATAATCGCTAGAGGGAATTTATCTTCAACTATACCGTCAAGGTAAAGGTATGACGTCTCTATCTTCCCATCATAATTGAGGCCCTGGGCCAATGGGAAGTTAACGTTTATCTAAAAAGTCAAATTAAGTTTTCTGTATGAAAAGCAGAATATGCATACAATTTCTTCTTCTAAACATGTTCAATTATGGGTTACCGACGAAGATACTTTAAATGTTCATGCATTTTCGTACAAAAATATATGTTTTTCTTTATACACAATCGAAGATAACTCTATTCACTTTGCATTGCAATTGCAATTGTAGTTCAAAAAGAAGTATAAAAATTGAAAAATATTTACAGTGTGTAAAGTGGCCACTTAAACCAGCCAATGACAGATCATAAGTCCTGTAGATGTCCAGACTTCTATTTTATTCCTTTCCGAATTTTTTTCTTCATCTCTGTGTTATTTTATTTTGTAAGAGCTTAACCCGGCAATGTTTTGATTAAATGAACACAATCAAATGGCGACAGAGAATTATGATAAATAGGTATTTGAACAATATTTTCCCTTTTACGCTTAACTTAAACAGACCAAATCGACGTTTTGCTGTCCCGTTTTCCGCATCTTAAAACTGAACCGATTTTGTTATTTTTTTAGATGTAGCATCAAAATAAAATTGACTGTTTTTTAGTACGTATTGCGTTTGGAAATGTATGCAAAATAAAACAAGTTTGTTGGATTATAATTCTACTTTATTTTTCAAAATATACAAAGGGTATATTGTGACGCGTTTCGTCTTTTTATGACATTTTCAAACAAACAAACTTAAATATTTACAAAGTTTCCTTATATACTAAAAATAATTGCTGTTTTATGTTTATAGATTTTTATACAAGCCAAAATAAGAATTGAATTTAAAAATCAGTTAGAGTATATTTTAGAGGAATATTTTGGTTATATTGGGGAAAACCTTCCATTATTAAAAAATATTTGTAAGGGTATGACTTTAAAATTATCATAATAATTATGTAAATATTGATTTCATTTACACGGGTTTATTTTAAATACCTAATCAATATATAAATACTTGTCACGTTCCCCACGAATTAAATTAAAATGAAATAATTTTATAAAATCTGAATGTATTTTTACTTTAGTTGACATTGAACATAAATCTTAGTTATGTAATGAAACCTGTATAAAACACCATTGTAAAGTTTCAACAATATTTTTCAAAATAAGCATACCGGATATTTTTTATTGAATTGGCATTCACTTCGAAACACTTCATTATAAATTATTATGAAAATAAAACTTTTATTTTCATAGTAATAAGTATACCCGAATTGATTTTTAATTACTCTACGTATTTTGGCTTGTATAAATTTCCACAAACATAAAACAGAAATTATTTTTAGAATATACTAACTTAAATTACTTAGAAATACTAACTATTTTTTTTAGAATATACTTACTTAAATATGTACAAAAGAAACTTTGTAAATATTTAAGTAAGTTTGTTTGAAAATGTCTGAAAAAGACAAAACGCGTCACAATATTCCTTTTGTATATTTTTAAAAATTAAGTAAAATTATAATCTAAAAAACTGGTTTTATTTTAAATACATTCCCAAATTTAAAATGGAATTCTACCAATTGTCTGCATACACAATAAATACGTATTGCGTTTTTCAAAAATAGTTATTATTTCTGTATACCGTACGCCCGAAGACAGCGGATAAAACTAAGCATTTTTACGAGTTTTTTTATTTATTTATTTATGCTTCATTAAGTTAGTTCATAACATTTTAAGAACTAATATAAACTTTTAATAATATAACTTTTTTTTTTATCAAAGTTTCTTAATAAAATATTTTTTCAGATTAATTTTAAATATTTCGATTTTTTCTATTTCCTTTATTTCTTCAGGTAACTCATTGTACATCTTCAATCGCTTGTACAATGAGTTTTGAGATTCTGTTTTTCTCCTCATTGGTAATCTTATCTTTTTTTACCCCTTGTTTCATATGTATGACATTGTTGGTTAAATTTTATTATTGTTTTTTTTTATTCATCCCCTTAATTATTTTATCCATTAAAATTGCCACATTATATTTAATTTGTTGCTTTACTGTGAGCAAGCCCATTTCTTTGTGCATTCTTTCTACATTAGAATAGATATTTCTTTTGAGTATAATAATTTTGAAGAATTTGTATATTTTTAATTTCGAAGGGTTTTGGTTCACAAAATAAGTAATATAGAAAAAACATAGCAACAGGGATACGCAAATAGTAAACACCTCTATAGGATTTTACACACTATTGTGTAAAAAATTATATCTTTTTTTCTCTAGAAATAAAATAAAATAAATAAATTAATGTTAAGGCTTCCCTATCTTATCTAAGACTACTTGTTTGAAATTCATAGACAGTGCCTTAAGTTGAATGACGCACTGGTCGTACCATATTCGTCACTCCCTTCTGTTGTTCGACTCGAATTTGAGCATTTAAATTTAGAACGAGGGACCAATATGGCGTCGGTTCATCTTTATTCATGCGCGGGAACAGACTCACTGTGGTGCCTGTGAAGTAATAGTGAAGTGCCCAGTGAACCGGAAATCGGAAGTACTCCGTTCTGGAACTTTCCAATCGGTGCTCTGACGACTGACGGATGTCAGCTTGAGATAAAATGAGCACAACACGGATTTGCCTAAGTGTTTTGTACATAAAATTAACACACGCTTTTCAACGCAAAATAAACGCTCGTATCCGACTTGAAATGCAGTAAAAAAGACTTTGATTTTTTTTTCTATAACTCGAATGATGAATGAAACATTGAACTAACCTTTCAAACTAACAAACGTAAAGTTCTCTATCACTAAGAATGACGAATATATGAGCACTGGCAACACCAAAAGCCAGGCCTTCTAATGCAACAAAACTTTTTTGAAATATCGAGAGACATATTTTTATTTATTTATTTTATTTTATTTGGAAAATCAACAGTTCTACATACATATTTTTAGTAAACAAACAGATATAGTGTATAAACTCAGAACTAATAACAGATTTCCACATAGTATACAAAGTTAGTAAAGAAAATATATTACATATCAAATAAATACATACAATTTATACATGTAAAAATGTTATTTTCATGTACTCAATAATCAAAGATTTTTTAAATATTTATTTTAAGAACATTAAGTTACTGTAAATTGGGTGGGATAAGGACAAGAATGCTTGAAGAGAGGATAAGGAGGGGAGGGGAGATGTACATATTAAGAAAGATTATAAAGTTTATATAAAGAAAGTAAAAGAAAAAAAACTGAACACAGCACAAAGTGCTCCTGAGAACAGATTATCCTCTTAGACTCTTAAATAATTTTAAATAAAAAAAACAGATGAACTTTTGCGTATTTCGAATTTAAAAGATATGCGATTCCGTAGAACCAAACAGTTTTTCTATAAATCTTATTTAATTACTGTCCCCTATTCAGCGCACAAGTAATTAAAGAAGAAATATTATCATCTCTACATCAGCTATGTAAGGATAATCACTCCATTAAGACAACGATAATTCCCGCGAAAGTAATGTTTGTGGGAATAGTTTGAATCGCTTAATGCTTCATTTGCTATTTGTTATCCGTGCTAATTAATCTTCATGACAAATAAAATTCAGACATTTGAAATGTGGTTTAACAGAAGAATGCTGATCCAACGAAAGGGTACTGAATATAGTGGAAAAGGACAAATAACTGTTAAGAAGACATTGCCCGGGCGTGGGAAAATAAATTTCGTCAAAATAGTTCCAGACTACTAAGGGCTGGTTGCATCGACAAAAGTTATGTTAAAGTCAGGGCTAAAGTCAAATAAAAGTTACTTTTATGTCAATATGCGTTGCATCAAAAAAAGTTAACTAAATATTAACAAAAAAGTTACTTTTATTTAACCGGCCGCTAGGGGGACGTTTAAAGTTAAATGCGATCTGCCATCTGTCAAAAAACCGTCGTGAGTGTTGAAATCCATTGATCGATCTGTGAAAAGTTGCACAAAATGTCAATTTTATCTGATTTTTCGTCTTCCGATGACGAATTTATCATCGAGTATATTCTAAACCGAAAAAAAAACTGTTCAAACCACGAACGGACCATTTTTTGTGGGAAGAGTCCGACTTTATCGCAATATTTCGAATGTCAAAAAAGTGAAGAACTATTAATTATTTGAATTTTAATTGTCAATTATTTTTCAAAACACGGGACTTGATCATCAGCGGGCGTGGTGTAAAATAAATCTAAATCATCACTGTACTGAAATGCTGTTTATTTATTTTTAAATAGAGCTAGATTGAGCTCAGCTAACTCTTTCTGGGCATTTAAGGCTGCCATAGTTGCCCGAAAAATGTCATTTTTTTGCTCTATTTCTAGAGTAAAAAGTTCTTCATTTTGTTTTAGCCTTTGCTCTTTTAATTTTTTATCTAGTTCAAAAAAGACGATGTCCCTTTTTTTTCTTTTCTTCTCCGAATGCGCAGTGCTGCTTCGCCCTTTCGCACACACTGAACATTGTAACGAAATTCAAACGTTTGTGCCCAAAGACGCGTCGCGGGGCATGTGTATTGCTACATGTAAATAAACAAGTACGTGCTTGCGCAAAAATCCCAACAATTTTTAGGGTGAAACTTGAACCTGGCAACATTCACATTCATAGTGGCAATATTCTTAACTTTAACTTAACTAAAATAATGTTGATGCAACGGAATTTTTCAGTTACCAGATTTTGAGCCTTAACTAAGTTTAAATATTTAACTTTAAACTAAATTTATACCAACTTTGATGCAACCGGCCCTAACGCATAAAATTGCAATTTTTGAACACACACTATTTCACGTTGCACCGAGGGTTACATAGATATGTACCTAGCAAATGAATTATTTAAACTCGGAATGAAATTGGATTTCCCTAATCGTTTAAATACTTATACCTTCAAAATACAAATTCCATGCTCGTTCATTATCAAGTTTTCACATTTATTTTTTTTTAAATGTGTTTTTCAAAATAAAATTATACATAGAATCCGGTTAAAGATGGACTAGTTTTAAATTTTTCTTTTATAACATCCTATTTTTATTTAAGCACATATAGATTTTTAAGTAACAACGCATTTTTCATTTTAACGCATTGTTAAAATGTAATTTGGTTATTGTATTTACATGATTTATTTCGCGATATACGTACACAGGTATATAGAGAATTATGGTCACCAATTCCAAGAAAACACACAACAATAGAGATGGGTGTATTTATGTATTTAATGGTCATTTTTTCGGGAACGAAACAAAAATATGAAAAAATCGCTTTATTTAGAATTATTTAATAATAATAATGTTAAAAAAATATATTACACTTGATTTATTGGGTCCACGTGTAGTATTTAGTGAACATGATAGAAATAAAAAAAAAGGAATCAATTCATTAGTAACGTAAACCTTGACGAAGAAGCTTGTTTGCTTTGAAACCGGTCGGTGAAAAATTAAAATTAGTGGTTAAAAACACAGTTGTTTTATTTATTTTATTATAATGAATAACCACAAAGTTAGTGCTTCAAATATAAACTTTATAAAATATATTACCATTTACAGGGGAATTTTTTTATTACAAGGAAAAGAAAAAAACCTCATATAAAGTTTATATTTGAAACACTAACTTTGTGGTTATTCATTATAATAAAATCTACATTGGAAAAACTAAAAGAAACTTTAATATTAGAGTAAAAGAACACTTAAGATGCTTAAATAATAATTCTTTTTCTGAATTTGCAAATCATCTGATAGAAAATAATCATAAATTCAATAAAGACACTGGATTAAAAGTACATGTTGAAAATAAAATATTGAAATTGGACAACTTAGAAACTTTTTAAAATTAAAAAAGCGATTCATTATAAGTAAAATATAATTTATAACCAAATAAACAATATTTATTTTAGTCCTCTCCTGTCCAGCTTCAAAAATATTGATTTCAAATTACCACCATTGTAAGGAAAAAAGACTTGATTTATTAGGTCCACGTGTAGTATTTAGTGAACATGATAAAAATAAAATAGGAATCAATTCATTGGTTACGTAAACCTTGACGAAGAAGCTTGTTTGCTTTGAAACCGGTTGGTGGAAAAAAAAAAATTGTGGTTAAAAACAAAGTTAATTTTATTAAAAACCTCATATTTGATAAAAGACGAAAAGCCGCACACTTTGGCCACATATTATATGGTGACCCTTCTACAGCTCACAGTGGAAGGAAAAATGGACTTGGGCATGGAATCTTTGTCAGTGATTTGAAACACCTGATACAGTAATGCTCATCAAAATTCCCCAGGATCGGGAGGAGTTTCAAGTGATGGTGGCCAACGAAAGGAACAAGAAGAAGAACAGTGCTTTATCTGAGTCCTTCAATTCTAAATGTTGTAAATCTAGAAAGTTATTAATTACTTTGGATAGAAGACTAGACTAGAAATTTGATAAGTCCACTCACTTTTAAAGTAACACGCATTCGAAAATCGATACATATTTCTTAATTCTACAACTACTCCATTGATCGCAACCAATATTGACAATTTCAAATCAAATACAAAGCTAACAATTGTGTTTAATATATTCACGCGGGTGCATTTCATAAATGATTCTCTTTTGAGATTAAAATATTAATTAATGCCGATAAAAAGTAAATGAATCATACGATTTAGCCATTCCAAAATGCCATTTTTACCAAATCACATCATCAAAAAAAGTAAATAAATCAACATTAGGTATAAAATTACATTTCCTAAAGTATTTCTGATAAAAAAAAACTTAAATGTTTCATATAATGAAAATACACTTTTCGACCGGCGCGCGGCGGCGGCGGCGGCGGCGGCGTCTTGAAATTTATACTAAACGAAAGTACATTTATTTGTACTCATATAAAGATTAAACATTTAATTACAATATATTTTTATAATTTGAAGAAAATTAATAAATTGATCTATAAAGCTATTAAATGAAAACTTAAATTTCGGTTTTTAAAAGGGAATGCAAGCATTTTTCCGACACAAAATTTATGTTATTTTTTAAAGTTTAATTATACCTTCAATGATAGTAAAAAAAAATAGATCAACCAGTTTTTTGTGGAGTTATTTTTTTTCTTTATTTTTAGGGCGAATATTTTGGTTGCAAAATTTAAATTTCTACAGCATATTTTCAGCTACATTTTAATATTCGTATCGGCCATTTGACGGCTAACAATATTTGAATTAAAACATATTTTTCGATTTTGAAAGAACTGCGTTTTAAAACGGCAAAATCAAATGAGTTTTTTACTTTTTGCCAAACTACGGTCTTAAGTCAGAGATACAATAAATTTTACAGCCTAATTTCATTTCGTTTTAATAAAATTGAATTATTATGAACACTTTATCTCTTTTATTATGTTCAACAAAGAATTAACAACTTCAGCCTTTGTTTTAGAAAAGTTGACAACACTCATCTTTACTGGAAAAACAAATATTGCCAACTCCAATTAAAAATTTAGAATTTGATTTGTTTTGCAGTCAAAATCAATGACTCCCTCAAAATGATTTACAAATTGACGACCAAATAGATGGTGTTAGACAAAATGTATAAAGCCATTAAATTGAAAAACAAAATTAGTTTGTTGAGTTTAAACTTCCAAATTCTCTTAGCCATCTAACTCTCCGGTCTACTGAAATAAAAAGTGCCCACTCCCGCGACGTGGACGCGCTGAATGAGAATTACTCCAGTGAGAACGGAGAATGTAACTCATTTGATAAGGCATCTATAATATATATTTTTCATTTTAAAGAAAAAAACACAACAGATTATTAAGATGGATTATTAAAAACAATAGTTAACAAAGAAGAATAAGTCACTAATACACATTATTATACATAATTATAGAGGAAGAGTCTAAAACTGGTAACCCCAACATGGAAAATATTGACCTCACTTGGTAGGCTGTCCAACAGACGAATCACCCTCTCCACAGGCATCATCGACTGTAAATTTGTCCTGCATTCAGGAAGAATACATATTTATCATAAGCGTGACAATGCACCTTCTGGCCCGCAAACGTTTGATACCAAGCATACTTAAAAGAACAATGCTAGGTACTGCAATGGGTAGTATCCATACTCTCCCATGTACAGGTAATGAAGAAACTTCTCCGGTATCCTCTCCAACATACGTAAGTAAGTGGCTTCTTCAGGCCCCCACACCACCCACCAATCTCCACAATGCTACGCACTAAAGTGGTATTCAAAAGTTTGATGGTATTAAATTTTACGAAGTGTTTAGAATTATGTATTCAAATCCCCAATTAATCAATTAGTTTTGTTAAACATTATTCTAAGTTTGTTTGTAATACACATTTATCAAATTAATAAATATTATTACATTTGATAGTTCCAGAACACGATTTACTCGCCCCTTGATTCGCACGGAAACACAATCAGAAATACGTGTAGGTTCGTGCCGTTATAGATTTTTATTTTAAATGTACGTGCCAAACGCTCTATCAATCAAAACTGGAGTTATAAGCCATGCATGTTCAAACGATAGCTTATTTGACAGAAAATCTACTCTTACACTCACAAAAAATAACGAATTTAATAAATCTAGAGATTTAATAAATTGACCTAGTAAAGTTTTAGCCGCGGCATTTGTGTATATATATATATTTTTATTTGAAATTTATTTAACAACCCTTACGGATTATTACATTCATTTTACAAAAATATATTCATCATCATCATCATTCCCTTTCCGCACCTAATGGTGCATAGGGCAATGGATTAGTACACCAATCGCTGTGTATCTTGATCATTTTTTGTTACATGATGGTATCAGTCTTACGCTTCAGGTACCAGTCATGTCTGAAATATTTCAACCATGTCGGGAATCGAACCCGAGACCTCTTGCATGGCAGGCAAACGTGCTGACCATTACACCACGAGGCCGACATAATCAGCAATCGACAAACTTGATTTAAATCCAAATAATTTTAAACTAAGGTTGAAATATCTTCATATGAGAATCAATGTACCAATGTTTGGTCCAAATTATATTTTTGTTTTCATACTCTATTGTTAATAATAATATTTTTTACACCTTTTGAAAAGTTTGCCCGAGTCTTTTGTTTAGTTTTGTCTGGTAGTTTATTAACATTTTACAATTGAGATATGGAACTCTTTAGAAAAGGGAACATAGAAGACCTGTGACATGTCATTGTCTGGTTTAAGTGGCCACTTTATACACTGTGTAACATTTACCATTCTGAATATACTTGAACATCTACATTCTTTCGATTCTTCCATCTGTTGACCTTTATTGTTGCGGGTGAGATTCATATGATGATGCACTAGTTTACATATCAGGAGATAATTATGATACAGTGATAAATGCGATTAATTACGATTTAGGAAATATATAAAATGGTTGAAAGTAAATAAATTGAAATTAAATATATTAAAAACAAAATATATGAACATTTGGAAAAAAATAATACCCCAGGGTTACAAATTAAAATTGATAATGTGAATTTTAATTCTGTGGACAAAATAAAGTATCTCGGGGTCTACTTGGATAGATATTTAAATTTCAAAAAACATACTCAATATGTAACAAAAAAAAATCATTTATAGGAAGATTGCGAAGTGTAATAGATATAAAAAGTAGTATTCTTATATATAAAACGATAATATGTCCACACATAAATTACTATTCTTCCATTCTTTTTTTATGTAATGAAGGAGAAATTAAAAATATACAAATTCTTCAAAATAAGGCGATAAAGATTATACTCAAAAGAAATATCTATTATAATGTAGAAATAATGCACAAAGAAATGGGCTTGCTCACAGTAAAGCAACAAATTTAATATAATGACGCAATTTTCATGCATAAAATAATAAATTATTTCATGAGGGATGAATAATATAAAAACAATAATAAAATTTAACCAACAATGTCATACATATGAAAGAAGGGGTAAAAAAAAGATAAAATTATCAATGAGGAGAAAAACAGAATCTCAAAACTCATTGTACAAGGGATTAAAGCTGTACAATGAGTTATCTGAAGAAATAAAGGAAATTGAAAAAGTCGAAATATTAAAATTAATTTGAAAAAATATGTTATGGAGAAATTTGATTGAATTATTTTACCTACATACAAGGCAACGCTTGAAAATATTTATCAATTGTTATACTTCTTCTTCAAACTCAAAACATTGTTGGTAGTTTATTGTATAATTTCAGTACATGATTTATTTGTCTCGGTTGTCCTTGTACCGTTTTGGAATGTTATATTCCCTGTGATTCTTGTATTATGTCCATATTTATTACAATTTTATTCAAGTTTTAGTTCTTTGTCTGCAATGATATCAATGGCTCACTTATGAATTAATGTTAAAGATTCTAATTGAAAAAGTTCATTAACATATGATTGATTTGTTTTTTAAAGAGTTTTTTAGTTGTTGTTTGATAAGGAAGGTCATATACAAGCTTCAATGTTTTATTTTCTGTTTATGCCATTTTGGTTTCCTGTTTTCCACGTATAAAAGTGAAATTTAAAAATAGAAATGTCAGAGTACTGACAACAGAGTAAAATCAACAATAATTTGAGTATTTTTTAAATGTTTGTAGAGGAGTTGAAGCAAAGGCAGACACAACCAGGACATAAGAAGTATTGAGCTCTTCGATATAAAGATATATTTTTTATTTTTTTTATTTGGCACTTTACATACATATACAATAAATATACATATAAGGGCGGGCATATTGCCTTAAAGCAATTTTTTCCTACCTACCCAAACCGTTCAGTTTGAGAAAATTATAAATACATGGACATATTGAATCTTACAATTTTATACAAAATAAAAATATATATATAAAAAAATTAACACTATACTATGAAGAGAGGAGAGGGGATGGGAAGGAAAGAAAAAGGATAAAGGAACAATTTAAATATTAAGATACTGACATTTCAATCTTGACTTAAATGTAAATAAAGAAGGGGTCTCTAACATTAGTGGGTAGATTATTCCACAATCGAGTGGCTACACTGTGAAAGAGGAGGCAAGAAAATTAGAGCGATGACAGGGTATTAAAAGGGTTCTCTCGTTACTAGAACGAAGAGATAGTCCGTATTGCGAAAGAAGTTGGATGGAGCTCTCTTAGATAAACAGGTGAAGTGGGATTATTTAAAATATTGTGAAGAAGTGATAGAATGAGAATGTTTCTTCTATGCCTGATACTGAGCCAGTGTAGTTGCGTGCAATACTCGCTTATGTGGTCAAATTTGTGAAGATCAAATATGTAACGAATACAAATATTTTGCAATCGTTCTAACTTATCAAGTAATTCAGAGTTGGCATCTGGATAACATACATCCGCGTAGTCAAGGAGTGGAAGAAGTTAGCTCTAGACTAATGTTTGCTTAACATTAATTGGCAAGAAATTTTGTAATCTTTTAAGTGAGTGCAAACTGCGATAAAGTTTACGACTAACTTCGTTAACCTGATCGTGCCACTCTAAATGCTTATTTATTTATTTATGCTTTATTAAGTCAGTTCATAACATCTTAAGAACTAATATAAACTTTTAATAATATTACGATTTTTTTTATCAGAATTCCTCAATAATATATTTTTTTAATTAATTTTAAATATTTCAATTTTCAGGTAACTCATTGTACAGCTTCAATCCCTTGTACAATGAGTTTTGAGATTCTGTTTTTTTCCTCATTGGTAATCTTATCCTTTTTTTACCCCTTGTTTCATATGTATGACATTGTTGGTTAAATTTTATTATTGTTTTTATTTTATTCATCCCCTTAATTATTTTATGTATAAAAATTGCCACATTATATTTAATTTGTTGCTTTACTGTGAGCAAGCCAATTTCTTTGTGCATTATTTCTACATTAGAATATATATTTCTTTTGAGTATAATTCTCATTGCCTTATTTTGAAGAATTTGTACAGTAATTTATGTGTGGACATATTATGAATGATAATACCTAAGTTTCTGACTGAAGTCATGAATGGAATTTCTGTACCATCTATTTTGAAAAGAGGAAGTGTGGAAAAATTCACATTTGAACACATCTGTTGGCATTGCCTTTATAGGAACTGATAGATCCTCTCAAGTATTCCGCAATACCGCACTCCTTCGCTCGCTTGATTTATCCTTAGTGTTTAAGTAGAATATTTGTTTGTAGTTTGGCTTATGTGATTTTTCTAATATATAAATAAATGAATAAAATAGTTGGCGAGTAGTAAAAAATTTAACGTTATAATTAACTGATTTTTTCGTTTTACATTTTTCGATTCGTCATTCAGTTATTCAGGAAATAAACGTCTGTTAATATTGCGAGGCACGCCACACGCTTTTACAAATGTCAAAGGTTGAACTTTTAATAAATAACTCCTGAATTCTAACCAGGATTCGTGTTATTTACAATCACTCAAACATTTCCAACAAATAACTCATCTTTAAGTTATCTCTTGTAATGGTGAGAAGAATCGAATTAAAATAATCGAAGTATTCGATTATTAAAAAGATCGAGACATTTCGAAATGCTTACAACTAATCGAGTTCATTCGTACTAATCGGAAAAATAATCAAGATATCTCAAGTGAATTAATTCGAAATGGTTTTCCGAGACAATCGAGATATGAATTCGGACTTGAGATTTCGAGACAATCAATATATGATTTCGGACTTGAGATTTCGAGACAATCGAAATATGATTTCGATCTTGACATTTCGAGACAATCAGAATATGATTTCGGACATGAGATTTCGAGACAATTAATATATGATTTCGGACTTGAGATTTCGAGACAATTAATATATGATTTCGGACTTGAGATTTCGAGACAATCGAAATATGATTTCGATCTTGACATTTCAAGACAATCAGAATATGATTTCGGACTTGAGATTTCGAGACAATCAATATATGATTTCGGACTTGAGATTTCGAGACAATCGAAATATGATTTCGATCTTGACATTTCGAGTCAATAGGAATATGATTTTGATCTTGACATTTCGAGACAATCGAAATATGATTTCGGACTTGAGATTTCGAGACAATCAATATATGATTTCGGACTTGAGATTTCGAGACAATCGAAATATGATTTCGATCTTGACATTTCGAGACAATCAGAATATGATTTCGGACTTGAGATTTCGAGACAATTAATATATGATTTCGGACTTGAGATTTCGAGACAATTAATATATGATTTCGGACTTGAGATTTCGAGACAATCGAAATGTGATTTCGATCTTGACATTTCAAGACAATCAGAATATGATTTCGGACTTGAGATTTCGAGACAATCAATATATGATTTGGACTTGAGATTTCGAGACAATCGAAATATGATTTCGATCTTGACATTTCGAGTCAATAGGAATATGATTTTGATCTTGACATTTCGAGACAATCGAAATATGATTTCGGACTTGAGGTTTCGAGACAATCAATATATGATTTCGGACTTGAGATTTCGAGACAATCGAAATATGATTTCGATCTTGACATTTCGAGACAATTGAAATATGATTTCGGACTTGAGATTTCGAGACAATCGAAATATGATTTCGGACTTGAGATTTCGAGACAATCGAAATATGATTTCGATCTTGACATTTCGAGACAATCGAAATATGATTTCGATCTTGACATTTCGAGACAATCAAAATATGATTTCGGACTTGAGATTTCGAGACAATGGAAATATGATTTTGATCTTGACATTTCGAGACAATCAAAATATGATTTCGGACTTGACATTTCGAGACAATCGAAATATGATTTCGATCTTGACATTTCGAGACAATCAAAATATGATTTCGGACTTGAGATTTCGAGACAATGGAAATATGATTTTGATCTTGACATTTCGAGACAATCAAAATATGATTTCGGACTTGAGATTTCGAGACAATGGAAATATGATTTCGGACTTGACATTTCGAGACAATCGAGATATGAATTCTGACATGTGGGTAAACATTCACCACTTTTTAACATTTTTGTGTGTCGTATCATCAGCACTAAGATTTTAATTTTGATTTTATTTTGAAATTACTCTGCGTGTGACGTATTAAGTTCACGTCTGTTAGTTTGTTTCCCGGAAATAGGATAACTATCATCGTCATCATCATTCCCTTTCCACACCTAATGGTGTATAAAGCACTGTATTGGTAAACCAATCGAAGCGTATTTTGATCATTTTGTGTTACATGAAGGTCAGATGATCAGTCTTACGCTTCAGATATCAGTCCAGGGACTGTGAAATATTTTAGTGTGAAAACACCCTTATAAATAAATATTTCAAATCAGCCATGTCGGGAATCGAACCCGAGACCTCTTGCATGGTAGGCAAACGCGCTGACCATTACACCACGAGGTCGACATATAACTATCACAGCGTTATATTATTGGTTGATTTTGGCGAACTTTCTTTTATACATTTTCAAGAAATTTACAATTTATTGTTCTAATTTTTACCGTTCGTAATAAACCATGTTTTATAACAAATTTCCCGTAGGGCTGAACTTAATCATAATTATTTTGAAGTACTTTCTTATTACAGATGTATTTTTATCCCCCCACCCAACAATTGCCAATGTTTGTTTTTTTTTTTTTGGCCGTTTTTTTATTTTTCACGGTAAAAAAAATTCGATTGATTCGATTTTTTTATTCGATTATTTGCATGTCTCGAATGCTTGTATTTCGATTATCTAAATATCTCGATTATTCCCATCATTAATCTGTTGTTTTAAGACAGCAAAGAAACGAAATTAATGTTTCAATATCTATCATATTGATATTAATATTTAATAAAAGGGTAGATGTAAATAGGAAATTGATTTTCTCACCTTTTGAATCGTTAAACGCAATAACGCAAATGCTCCTTTTCTCCATCAAAAATAACATAAGCATGAAGTTCACACATATAAAACGATATATAATTAAATACCTACCGGCACCCGATGGTGAAAAGGACACTGCATTGTTATCTCAAATCCAGCGCACCTCGATCATCTGTTACAAGAAGGTAAGCGATTGCGCCACTCACCAGATAGCAGATAGACGCTCTAATATGCGTTTTTGCTGGTTCGCGGATTTAGTGTTGCTTTTGTGTTATTTTCGGCCATTTCAGCATTGTCGACCTCTTGGTGTAATGGTCAGCGCGTTTGCGAAATATTTATTTAAAAAGGCGTTTTTAAACTAGATTATTTCATAGTTCCTAGACTGGTACCTGAAGCGTAAGACTAATCACACAACTTTCATGTGACATTAATGATCAAGATACGCTGCGATATTCAAGATATATTCCATTAGGTGCGGAAAGGGAATAATGATGATACGAGTATAAGAACATAAATATAATACAATATAGCAATTTAGAAATAAACATAAAATCGTAAATAAATCAACAATATTTTGAAGTTATCCAAATTTTTATAGACTGGATTTAACTCCCAGGGGAGCTGTTAATATTAACATATTACAACAGAGAACATTTTAGAGAAGATAATATAGAAGTCTAGGCATCTACAGGGCTTATGACCTGCCATTGGCTGGTTTAAGTAAAAATGTTCTTCATCTCGGTTGTAATATGTCAATACTAACAACTCCCCAGGAAGTCCTTGTCTACAAAAATTTAGACAAACTCAAAATATTGTTTGTAAATCCATCTGGTCCATGAAGAAGTATAGAAATTTAACAAACAAAATTTTCAGGCGTTGCCTAGTGAAATTATTTAAAAAATTGATAAAATGTATAATTACATTATTTAATTTTAAAAAATATACATAAAAATTCACCACATTGTAAAGAAAATTAGGACAAAGCTCATTATTTTAATTTCCTCCGTGGGTTGATTGAATCTAATTTTAGTGATTACAGACGTATAGAGGAATCATTGACTCCAAAAAAGACATTTTACAAATGTTTACATTCTATTTATGGTAAAAACATCGAAACCTGTCCCTGTTTACCCTAAATTACCGTACTTAGCAATGAGCCTGAAATTCTCGTACGATTTGGTACGCAATAATATTAATGGGACAAAAACCGGAAAGGAAATGTCAGATCTTGAGAAGGGATTAGCGGAAAATCTCTTATTCGAGACAAGGATTATAGAATGTCCTTAGGGAATACAAGCGAGATTTAATGAGGCTTTTATTGTACACAACTGTGTACATCTTAAAGATGAAGATCAAAAGAAAGCAACTGATAAGCGGAAGCCTCCACAGTAATCTTATACATGAATATTTTCTTAAATAAGTGATGCTTACTTAGATGGATTTAGAGTTATTGTATTCAGGGTTTTTTAAGTGTTTTTACAGGGTGAAGCTCGTTTTTGATTATAATTTTTGTACTTTTTTTTCTATTACTGCCAACAATAACAAGTTCTTCCAAATGGCTTATTAGCCATTATATTTAACGAATAAAATATATTGTTTAATATTATTTATTTAATCGGCGTGAACTTTGCGAAATAACACGATTAAATGTTTTCAATTAAACATTAATGAGCTCTTTATAAAACGGATTTTCATTTTTTTGTTGTTCATTGAATTGACTTTATCTTTGTGAAATAATGTGATAAAATGTAATTAATTACACATTAATAAGTTCTTACAAATAACCAATATAAACAATTTAAAAAAATATATATTTATTAAATCGGCCTTTACTTTATAGTAAAACATGATTGAATGTAAATTAGTTGCAATGGAGAAAATATTTTGAGAACGGAATTTGGAAGTCTAGGCATTTACAGGGGTTACGACCTGTCGCTGGCTGGTTTAAGTGGCCACTTTACATACTGTGTAATATTCAATATTCTGCCTATGTTTAAACATCCGAACTTCCGCAAATTGTTTCACAGTGTGCGGCCACTTAAAACAGCCAATGACAGGTCATAAACCCTGTAAATGCTTAGACTTCCATATTTCCTTCTAGATTTTTCGTTTCCTTTTATGCAACAAATTAAGATATTATACTCCCTAGAGTTATAAAAAAATTCATTTGGAACGGTACATAAAAAGAAAAAAAAATAAAACAATATCAGTTAATACAATCCAAAATAGTAAGAAAACATAATATTTTTAACATAAAACACAGTTATTTATTTATTTGTACTATTTATGGAAATTATACTAATAACTATCACTATCAAAAAGATTCAAGTAATATTTTTTAATGCTGCAATTTTTGATTTACTATTTGACTATTTAACATTCACATCGATCCTTTTAGCCGTTCTTTCACTGTCCATTCGCTCTACATGTCCAAACCAACACAGTACTCCTTTCCAGATTTTGTCCTTAATGCTGTCATGGTACTTACCAAACAAGCACCGTGCCTAACCTTTTGCGAACATGAAAAATAAATTCACACTCGGCAATACTGCCGGGAACAGAACGAAAACGGTCAACGCATTGACAGGTCGGATTAAAAATGGCCAGGCTCAAGTGCATAGCGTCCAGATCGATGGCCTCCATGATGTAGATAAATAACCTTACTTTAGAGGCGAATTGTCCAAATGAGCGATAGTGCACAGCTTACCATTATATCTGGCTTTTAAAAATAATGTTTTACAGTAACTATGTTTATGGGAAAATAAATAAAATAATTTTATCTATTATTTATCACCACCAACGTTTATATCTTCCGACATAAAAAAATATCGATAAAGTGCGCCTAGCGTCCAGTCCGTTCTCAGTGAACGATGAAACTAGCCGATTACATTAGCTTATTCTTCCATACAAAAAAGCTCACTGTATTTTACATCTTTAACCCAGTCGCAGTATTTTAGTATTAAAACAAGCTTGCAGATTACAAATATTATTTTATGATTTCTTATTTGGAAACTAGTATTGTGAACATTATTTCCGAAGGACTATTTTTCTTGTATATGATTATGTTGATATATTATGTATCACATAGGACATGTAGCGTTTGAAGTGGCCATTTTTGGTAATATTTTTTGTTTTTTTTTGTACCCCCAGGAGTTAAAGCAAACTCATTTTGGGACAGAATAATATTTACATAAAGGTATGGTAATAATAATAATATGTACATAAAACTGTAATAAGATAGCAAGTTAAGTATATAATTTAAAAAAATGATATTTTAAAAGGAATCAGTCAGTACTCAGTGTTGACATTTCGCTCTTAAAGGAATAGTTTTACGTTTCGACCCATTAGTTTCTTTGTAGACGTCGCTCAGTACGCAACTCGCGATTTGAATTTAACTATGCCGTGTTGTGTCGTTTTAAAGTGTAGAAATACTGCTGAGATCTTAAAGAAACAGGATGGGATCACATTTCATGTGTAAGTAGCAAATGCATTCGTAAGAAGCAAATGCATACAATAAAAATATAATTATTTTTCCATCTGTCAGATAGTCAAAGAAAACAAAATAGACATGTTGTTGCCAGGGTAGTCAAATTTTTTACGGTACTTTATATAAGAGAACTAATGAAAATTGGACCTCTCAGATTAAACAACGCCGTGGTGTAAATTTGACCGATATTATCTTTAAAACATCAAATATTATTTAACATAACATAAAAATATCCGTTTTATGTTAAATAAAATTTGTTTTATTTTTTAAGTTCAATGTTCATAAATTCAATCAAATTCAAAGTTTCAATCAATGTTTCCGCGTGTACAATAAAATTTAAGAGAAATCAACTAAATGCTTTTTAAAAAAAAATTATTATCTTGCATTTGTGTTATGATGATATTTTTCGCGATCTGGTAACATTGTGCAGTGACTTCACGCATGCGCGTGGCGAAAGCGTGGCAAAATGGGTTTTTTTTTGACACAGTCCGATGTATTCAAATATGATTCGACGCTCCTTCTGGACTATTCTTAATTCTATACTAAAAAATCTACAAAATTAGCCAAACTAAAGCTCTGACATTCAAAAAAGTAAAGAAAATCTGGCCTATAAATATATAAATATTAACGTTTTTCTGATTTCTCAATATCTTGTGGACTATTTTAATTCTGTGTGAGTAGTATTTATCTACATCACGAAGGCCGTCGATCTGGATGCTTGCACCCGAAGCCTGGCCATTTTTAATCCGACCTGTCAATGCGTTGACCGTTTTCGTTCTCACTCTGCAGTATTGCCAGGTGTGAATTTATTTTACATGTATGCAAAAGGTTAGGCATGGTGCCTGTTTATTTAGTGCCATGACAACGCTCGTCTCGGCCCTTACATAATGAACGGATCTCGACATTTGCGCATCTATTCATCTCGACATTTGTGGACAGCATACGGTTCACTTTGATCTTTGATTTTCCGATCCCGGGCTTCGCTTCCATACACGAGGGTCAGCTGGGGCCGACCTGATGGACTCCATTGTGAATGGCCAATTTCGCCTTCTGCGACAAACATTCATTTGCCGAAGTTGATTAGTGCCCCATTCACCCAGTTCTCGGCACTGTCCTCATTTCAAAATCTCCCTAAAGGGGTTTTAAAATTGTAAATTTTAAAAATTAGTACGGTAAAATGTAAAAAGCGAAGTGATAAATTGGGAAGGTTTATTTAAGTGCGTTTTTTATTTCCTAGGTCGTGTGTGTGATATGTCTGGTGGAGGTTTCTCCTATAGAAAGCGGGAAAAATAAAACTCGCATTAGGTTAAATTGAATGGTGAATGCTTATGTAATCCCATATAAAAGCAGAAAAGTCGAATATTTACACTCGGTGTTTCCGGATTGTGACCAAATCGCATATATACACTTGGGGTAGAAATAAATCACATGGGTGAATTTGTAGTCATAAGCGCGATTTATTGCGTTTTCACAACGAATTATTTAATAATTCATCGTTTAAATTCTTAAGAGTCCGGGTAAAAATCTCCCTCCAAACGGTAGTGTGACGTCATGTTAGCATTTAGCAAAAGACGAGCCATTTTGAAATATAGGTATTTAAAAACATAAAATAACGTAATTTACATAGAATTAAGAATGGTCTAGAAGGAACGTAGAATCATATTTGAATACATCGAACTGTGTCCGAAAATCTCCCACTTTCTCCGCTTGCATGCGTGAAGTCACCGTGCAATGTTGTCAGATCGCGAAAAATATAATCATAACACAAATAGTAAGATATATATATATTTTTTTAAAGTTCTCCAAAATTTTATTGTACGTGTGGAAACATTGATTGACAAAACAGAGTAGATAAGGAAAGGGTCATTTAATAAGAGTAATTGAATTAATGAACGCTGAACTTAAAAAATGTAACAAATTGTATTTTACATAAACCGGATATTTTTATGTCATGATAAATAATATATGATGAGCATAAAAAAATTGACTACCCTTGCAACGCTAACAAAATGTCCATTTTGTTTTCTTTGATAATCCGACAGATGGAAAAATAATTAAATTTTTAAGTAATGCATTTGCTACATACACATGCATTTGCGACTTACATATGAAATGTGATCCCACCCTGTTTGTTTTTGATCCCAACAGAAGTTCTACACTTCAAAACGACACAACACGGCATAGTTGAATTCATATCGGGAGTTGCGTGCTGAGCAACGTCTACAAAGAAACTATTGGATCAAAACGTAAAACCACTCCTTTAAGAGTAGTTTAGTCGCCTTTTTTTAATGCACGTATGCGGTTTCTGGACTATTCTTAATTCTATGGTAATTTATATACTATTTAAAAATTATTTTATATAATTTATAAAAACGATCATGTAAATTTGGGCTGCTATAGAAAAATACGACTTTACCATTATTCCCATTCCGCACCTTACATATACCGCCGTCAAATAGTTAAATTAGCCACTCAACTGGGCGACTATGCTGTTCATTAAATGTCGGCATTCAACCGAATGGCTAACGGACGCTTAGCCAAAATGTTGAAAGCAACGTTTCACGAAAGGATTGAACGTCGCCTAGGTATTAGATGCACTTTTGGGTCTTTGGGTATTTTCTTCTATAATAAGGTAATACTCATTGGCTATATTCATCAATGGTCCATGTACTTAAGAAATTAAAAGACGCATCCTAATAGAAAAAAATGCCATGACTCGACTGACTAAAATTTGGCAAGATCGGGGCATCTCGAAAAAAACTAAAATATTCATAGTGCGTACGCTTGTGTTCCCAATATTCTTGTATGACGCAAAAACTTGGACAATTAAAGCACGTGAGCAGGAGAGAATAGATGTCTTCGAGATGTGGTGTTGGCGTCGATTGCTGAGAATACCATGGACAGCCAGAAGAACAAATGTCTCTACACTGGATGAATTCAACATAAAAAGTTCGCCTATCGGCCATATGCTGCCAACGTATGCTGCAGTTCTTCGGTCACATAGCTAGACATGACCCAAAAAGTCTGGAGAGTGGAAACGCTTTGTCAATGGAATGGCTGATGAGAGTACCAATGATCACGCGCCTTAGAACTGAGGAACGACAGAGAAGAAGATATTCATCAAGTCATATTTTTTTCCTAGTACCATCAAATGTATTTTTTATTTTTCACCCGAAACCACGGTCACCTTTCGTATTTTATCACGACATTTTTACTCAATGACGACTATGAAATGCAACGCCTCAAGTGGTAGAAAAAATGTCTAAAAAGGACAATCGGGTGCGATTTGTATTCAGCCAAAACATTACGTCTGTTTGTTCGCTCAGGCAAAATATAAAACGGCTAATCTTTGTTCAGCCGTTTCACAATATGGAGCTGTTTCGTAATTTGGCTGGGCAATATTATATAATTTGCCTAAAATGACAATCCGCCTGCGACATAAATATATGTACATTAAGTTACGAGCATTGATACATTAAAAAAAGTTTGCCTTTACTCTCTAGCAAAGTGCCCGAGTTAGACATACCACAGTGTACTTATGTGATTAAAAAACATATATGTAAGTAATCAGAGGTGTGAGGAACAAACAATGATCTAATAAAATATATATTAAGAATGCTGAGTCATATATTCTGCTTAGGAACATCTTGGACAATGGCACTCTCAGAACTAAGCATTTAGCTTTTTACGAGTCAGTGACTACCTGTGGTATAGTGGGCTGGGGAGGTTGCATGGCGTCTATCATGAACCCCCTAATAAATGTACAAAAAAGAATACTTAAGAGTGATGCTTCTATGTCCTCCGCTTCCATCTGATACATTGTTTCTGTTCGTGAAGTTACTGAATATTATATATTGTTTAAAAAAAAAAAAGACATTTCTGGTTATGCGGTTACAAGAGGAGATTCCAGCAGAATGCTCGTACGGGGTTTTTCTGTAATTTGAATTATTTTATACCCAAAGGAGTCAAACAGGGATGTGTAATGTCACCGTGGTTATTCAACATATACATGGATAAATGTATGAAAGAATTGAAAAGTATGGATGTGGGAGCGAAAATGAGTAATCTAATTGTCAGTTGCCTTCTGTACGCCGATGACGCAGTCCTCCTAGCTGACAGCGAAGAGGAACTGCAATCCTTGGTTACAAAGGTTTACGAAGTGTGCAAGGAGAGTGATTTGCTAATGAATGTGCAAAAGTCAAACGTCATGGTCTTTGAAAGAAATGTAACTATGACTGAATGTAAGATTGTAGTAAATGGAGATAGTTTGAAACAGGTCGAAGAATTTGTATATCTGGGTAGTATGTTTACTAGAGATGGAAATATGGACAAGGATATTGAAAGGAGGGTTAGTGCCGGTAACAGAGTTAATGGTGCCTTAAAGTCTGTCGTAGCAAATAAGTGTCTATCGCAAGAGGCTAAATTAGCAGTTCATAATGGAGTTCTGGTACCAACCCTAATGTATGGAAGCGAAGCATGGAGTTGGAAAAAAAGGGACGAAAGTAGACTGAAGGCTGTTGAAATGCGATCCCTCAGGCGAATGTGCGGAAAAACAATGTATGATAGGGGCCCTAATGTCGAAATTAGAGCAGAATGCAAGGCTGAATTAAGCATTATCGACAAAATTAAGAAAGGTCTTTTGCGATGGTTCGGTCATGTGGAGCGAATGAATGATGAAAGAACGGCTAAAAAGATTTATGATGCGAATGTGTCCGGTTGTAGAAGTCGAGGAAGGCCGAGAAAGACATGGCATGATCAAGTACAGCAAATTCTTAAAAGTGGTAATGTGAAAAGTCGGAATAATCGACGTGCGTGCATGAGAAGATGTATGAATGTGAAGGAAGCAAAGGAAGTGTGCCAGGACAGAGTGGTGTGGCGTTCTATCCTCTCTGCCTACCCCTCCGGGGAAATGGCGTGATGGTTAGTTAGTTAGTTAATACCCAAAATACGCACTCGCCAAGTGAAATTTATCTTTTGTGGCGCCAAGAGTATTCAATGTACCGGATGAACATGAACAAGCCATAGCATAGATTTATTTACTATTAAGCGTGTTTATTAAAATGTAAATAAAATTAAATGCTTCCGCTTTCCACTATGTTGTATTCCAACTGAATACACTGGCTCAGTATCAGGCATAGAAAAAACATTCACATTCTATCACTTCTTCACAATATTTTAATTAACCTCACTTCGCATGTTTATCTGATAGAGCTCTTTCAACCTCTACCACAACATGGACTATCTCTTCATTCTAGTAACGAGAGAACCCTTTTCACACCATTTCATTGCTTTAATTTTCTTGCCTCCTCTTTCACAGTAGTAGCTGCTCGATTGTGGAATAATCTACCCACTAATGTTACGGAGACCGCCCCTTCTTCATTGACATTTAAGTCAAGATTGAAATGTCACTATCAAAATATTAAAGTTGCTCCTTTATCCTTCTTCTTTCATTACCATCCTCTTTCATCTCTTCATAGTATAGTGTAAATTTTTAAAAATATTTTTTATTTTTTTAGTTAATAATTTAGTTTTTAATTTTGTATAAAATCGTAAGATTCAATATGTCCATGTACTTGTAATTTTCTCAAACTGAACGGTTTGGGTAGGTAGGAAGAAATTGCCTTAGTCATAGTATAAGGTATTTTTTTTATTTTTTTATTTTTAGTTATTCTTTGTTCTTAATTTTGTATAAAATCGTAAGATTCAATATGTCCATGTACTGGTAATTTTCTCAAACTGAACGGTATGGGTAGGTAGGAAGAAATTGCCTTAAGGCAATATGCCCGCCCCAATATGCATATAAGTGTTAAATAAATAAATACATAGCTTTTGGCCTCATAGAGTTGGGGATACGTTCGTTTTTTTTAAATATGTATCTTTATATGAATAAACAAATAAATAAAAAAAGTTTTTAGTTTAAATTTATTGGCCGGGTATATCAAATATTACACGGGATTGTTCCCTTGTTATGTCAAACTTAATTTCCGATCTGATTGGACAAATTCTCCAAATTGCTGACAATAGCACCTCCATAGCTAGGAAGGTCTGACTTTTGTGATTTTATTTCTCGCAAAGGTCGCCCCTAAGGACTTATTTTCCTTCCCCCCTTTTCCTTTCAATCATCCCTTCTTCCTTAACCCTTTATAGGGCAAATGAATTATTTTAGAATTTGAATTTAAAGTGTTATATTTTAAAACACTTATTGCCCACATAAAATTGATTCGATAAAAAAAAAAAAATATTTTTTAGATTTTCAGAAAAACTATATTTTTCGTCGGTCAATATATTCACCAATGATTGTTTAGTCATGTTAAAAAATGAATTTGTATAATAAAAATACACAGATATTTTTTACAAAATTTTATTATGGAATATAAACAATTACAAATATCAGTAATGACACTTTTTTACAATTTTTTTGACAACGGCATAAACGGAGTTTTAGTCCCAACACTTATGTATGAAAGTGAAACATGGAACTGGCAGAGGAAGGATGAAAGCCGAGTGAAAGCGTTTGAAATGCGATCTCTTAGACGAATGTGTGGGAAATCAATGTATGACAGGGTTACGAATGATGAAATCAGGCGAGAGTGTAAATCTGAGTCAAGTATAATTGATAAGATTAAGAAAGGGTCTCTGAGATGGTTTGGTCACGTAGAATGAATGGACGACGAAA
Source organism: Micrasema longulum (assembly GCF_059751315.1). Lineage (NCBI taxonomy): Eukaryota > Metazoa > Arthropoda > Insecta > Trichoptera > Brachycentridae > Micrasema > Micrasema longulum. The sequence continues at coordinate 6,384 of NW_028280205.1, read as the reverse complement.
GAATGGTAAAACAAGTATATATGGCGAAAATGAACGGCAACATGAGACGAGGACGACCAAGGAAGACGTGGCATGATCAGATAAACCAAAATCTTAAGTCTGATCATGTCAAAAGCAGACAGAACCGAAGGGCATGTATGACAAGATGTATGAATGTGGAAGAGGCTAGGATTGTATGCCAGGATAGACGTGTGTGGCGGTCCATTTTCTCTGCCTACCCCTACGGGGAAATGGCGTGATGGTAGTAGTAGTAGATAAACACATGGATTTCTGGGTTACCGCGCCAACTTCACGCGGTTGGAACAATAACTTAACCAACCACCGTTCTGGACAACATATTGAAGTAAAATAGTTGAAATTTCTATGGGCGGTATTGGAAATATGACCCTTAAAGTGACTGGTATTAACTAATACTAACTAATTTCGGCCTTTACCCTACAAAGGGTTAAGGGTAGACAAAGAATTAAAAGCTTTTTCAACTGAAAAATTCTACCATTATCAACTTCATCGATTGTTTAGTTACTGTATTTTTTAGATAAGTCCATCTCGTGTAGTAGTTGGCGCGATCGCCTACCATTCTCGAGGTCCTGGGCTCGATTCCAAAAAGCGTGGACGTGAAATATTGATTTGATTTTGTTTGAACTGCAATATTTCGTTGTTTTTTGTAATAACAGGTGACAGGCACCCTTGACTCAGTTGGTTAGACGGCCAACTGTAAACTGGCGTCACGGGTTCGATTCTCGTCAGTTGCAAGAACGCTGAATAGATTTTTTCTCAGATGATCAGGTTGTCGTGATATATTTTGTATTACTTCCTTCCAAATCCTGTCTTTCCTACCAACTGACAAGCCACTAAAATTGAGACTTTGTGGGCGATTCGTTTAAGAAAAAAAATGAACTACACTGCATTTTGTTTACAAATGCACCACTAAGGAGGCTAATGATGATACAGCAAAGATCGGTTAATCGGCCGAATGATGAGAGTTTAATTATTTTTTATTGAACTATACTTACATATATTCTAAAACTAATTTAATTACTCATATTTTAACATATTACAACAGAGACGACGACATTATACACTGTGTAACATTCACCATTCTGCTTATATTTGTTAATAAAGGTTTCAGTTCTTCAACTTCACAAACATCAACGGATGGAAGAATCGAAGGAACATACATGTTCAAATATGGGCAAAATGGTGAATGTTACACAGCGTATAAAGTGGCCACTTAAACCAGCCAATGACAACATTACTAGACATTATATTCCCTTCTCTAAAATGTTCTTCGTCTCCGTTGTTATATGTAATATTAACAGCTGCAAATGAAGTTTAATCCAGTCCTTGTCTACAAAAATTTTGACAAATAAAAATATTGTTGACATATTTAAACTTTTGTAACTACTAACAATATGTTTCTTTTTTGGGTGATACCGTGTGTGTTGGATTTGTTCCGACGTTTCGGCTACTGCATTGGTACACCAATCACAGCTAATCTTGATAATTTATTTAGTTACATGAAGGTAAGATCATCAGTCTTAAGCTTCAGGTACCAGTCCAGCGACTATGAAATATTCTAGTGTGAAAACATCTTTTTTAAATAAATATTTCAAATCGACCATGTCGGAAATCGAACCCGAGACCTCTTGAATGGTAGGAAAACGCGCTGATCTTTACACCACGAGGCCGATTATAATATGAAAGTACACAAAAAATAGAATACGTAAAATAAAAAGTAATTGTTATTGTTGATTTACTTTGAACCACTTTTATCCTTTACATCGATTTTGACCTGAAAACTTAATGTTACAACAGAGATGAATAACATTTTAGATAAGGTAATATAGAAGTCTAGGCATCTACAGGGCTTATGACCTGTCATTGGCTGGTTTGAGTGGCCACTTTACACAATGTGTAACGTTCACCATTCTTCCCATATTTAAACATCTATTCTCCTTTTATTATTTTATCTGTTGATGTTTGTGAAGTTAAAAAGCTGAAACCTTTATTTATACGGGTGAGATTTATTTTATTTATTAATTTAATTATTTATTTTTGCACCACAACAGGCCAGGAGGCCCAATTACAGTGGTGAATCACATCACAGAACACCCAGGCTTGAGAAAAATCACATTTTATTTTTTGTGTTCTCACTGGGAATCGAACCCGGAACTAATTGAATATCATCTAACTGAATTATTTCACCCACATGCTAGGCAACGCCTGAAAATTTTTCAATTCCCTTACTTCTTCATGGACCAGGTGAATTTATCAACAGGTCATAAGCCTTGTAGGTGCCTAGACTTCTATATTACCTTCTCTACAATGTTCTTCATCTCTGTTGTAATGTGTTAATATTAACAGCTCCCCAGGGAGTTGAATCCACCCCTTGTCAATTGCCAATTTTGGACAAACTCAAAATATTGCTGAAAACTTAATATGTATGGTGAAGCACAAAGAAAGATTTTTATGTATTTAAAAAAAATATCCAGAAAATGATTCCGATATTTGATATTGTAATATCAAAAAAATACCGGTATTAGAAAAATGATCTGGGAGTCTATGCTCTAGAATCACGCACGAAGAATTATAGGCACAACTGTTAGATTCTCTACCCGATAATTTCCGAAATACAATATTGATGAGTTGTACATACTACGGTACCCATGTGTATGAAGACCTTTTTGTATTAATTTTCATTATGGTGTCTCACAAACGATTTCTAACTGCGACATTTTACCAATGCCGTATAATTAAATAGACACATTACTAGCACGAAGAAAATGGCATTTCAGTTCGCTGGTAATTGCTTTCAGTACCTTCATTCTCTTACGGACATTCATCATAATCAAATAGGATATTATGAGAACAATGGCGTTGTGTGTGACAAAACAATACGGGGAGTATTCTTGATTCGCCCGTTGGATTTTTATTTCGTGAATGCGAAATTACCTGCTTGACTGTCGTTATTGGGAGATTCTTTTATTTTGTTTATCAGAAAGGAAGTTGAAATGAAAGGGAAAAAATACGCTGTAAATGGCATTTATTTATTAATCGAAATCATTAGCACAAATGGCCAATTTAGAAATGGCAGATTTTACGCCGTTCTTTCTCTTCTGAGAACCCGGCACTTTCACAATAGCTGAATATTTTCTGCTTTCTAATGTTAATTTTATGTACTACCGACTTTTCTATGTCTATCAGTTTCCAGACGTTCCGTCTCTTCGTCAAGGCACCAATTAAACCAACATGCAAAACCCACTATAAACTTTTACCATACTTGTTGCACAAAATATTGTATTATATTCATAACGTTTTTAATGATATTGGTAGTATCAAATTGATCGAGTTCGCTTACGTTCGCAGTCTCCTTGAATATGCCTCCTCTGTGTGCTGTGTGGTCTCCTCAGTATTCCACACTCAAGGTAAGGCTTGAAAATATTCAGCAAATATTTTCGAAACATATCAATTGAAGATCCAGATTTACGGACCCAAACTATAAAACTTCTTGTCAAAAAAAAATTTACTTAATCTTGAAGTATAGTGAGTTTTGCATGTTGGTTTTATTGGTGTCCTAATGAAGAGACGGGAACGTCTCGAAACTGATAGACACAAAAGTCGGTAAGTGGTTATATACTTAATAAAATTTACTAAAAATTAATTACAATGAATCCCCTCAAAGTTCATCATCATTTCCTTTCCTCACCTAATGGTGCGTCATGCTTCTTTTTAACTCATTGGTGCGAAGCAGACTTGAGTGAGGATCTCTGATCTGGGCACCCATGAATTGAAGTACTCTCTTATGCTGGAGATGGTTCAGAAGAAATTTCTGAGGTATCTTTACTTAAGAAAGTGCGGATATTATCCGTGGTTGTACCCGTCTGACTTCATACTGGAAATGCTGGGCTACAATAGTTTGGAGAAAAGAAAAAATGCAAACTTGCTCATGTATTTTTTCCTATTGATCCGTGGTATTACGATAAACATGGGTGTAATGGAGAGTATTTTCCTTTACGTTCCTAATGACTTGTAAGGTAGTACATAGACAGCTTAAGCTGTTTTATCTTCCTGCTTGCAGAACCAACCTGCCGATGGTAATGCCAGTAGGAAGAGCAATATTTTCACTCAACCGTATCTCTTCGGATATTGACATCTTTCATATTAGTGAAAAAAAGTTCAGAGAGGATGGCATTCTTTCTCTATAATTGCTGGGTATTTTTATTTTACCATCTTTGTATATTTAAATTTCAACATGAATTTTGAAATAGGGCACTGCATTCGTACACCAATTGCCGCGTATTTGGATCATTTTTATTACATGAAGGTAAGGTGATCAGTCTTACGCTTCAGGTACCAGTCCAGGGACTATGAAATATTCTAGTGTAAAAATACCCTTTTAAATAAATATTTCATATCAACCATGTCGGGAATCGAACCCGAGACTTCTTGCTTGGTTGGCAAACGCGCCGACCATTTCACCACGAAACCGACTAACCACAAAGGTAATGCTTCAAAAATAAATTTCAGAAAGAGTCCTGTTAACTAGGATGACTTGTACCGAGGAGGACTGAATGGTGTTATGCATTTAAATTATAGCTTTTTATGTATTTGTTCATTCATTCTCGTAACAAAGAAAAAAATATAAATATTTATATTGAATACAATCAAAGAGTGGTCTTCGTTCCTCGAAAAATAATTCCCGCCCATCAAACTGACAGCTCCCACGGGATCGTGCGCCCCTAGCGGCATTTTATAAAAGGTCACCGAGAAAAACTTGACCCGAAGTTGGAAAATGACGCTTGTGTTCACATGAATAAAACCCACAATCGAATGTCAGCGGGCCAAATAGGTTTGTAGAATTCATGAAATGGGATGTTTTACATAAATAAAATGACGAAGGTTATAGTTTTTTCGAGTTTGACGCACTGCTGAACAAATAATATTAGGCAATATATTATACTTATGTATTTATTCCCGTATTTAACACGTATTCTGGAAACCGATTGCTTTTTAATTTGAATTTCATTGTAATCATACCTGACATTTCCCACTTGATGGATTTTTACCTCGTTTACCCGACTACCGTTAAATTTTTATTACACACACTGAACTTTCACGAACTCTCTTCATTCACCTGGGCACAGATAAAATTTAATAGAATTGACCGTAAAAAAAATTGTAATATTTAGCGAACATTTTCTTCGCATACACATCATAATCATTATTCCAATTCCACACCTAATGTACATGGGGCACTTAATTGGTACACCAATCGCGGCATATCTCGATAATTTCGTTACATGAAGTTAAGATGATCAGCCGTACGGTTTATTTATTTACGCTTTTATACATATACATATGAGGGCAGGTATATTGGCTTAAGGCAATTTCTTCCTACCTACCCAAACCGTTCAGTTTGAGAAAATAACAAGTACATGGACATATTGAATCTTACAATTTTATACAAAATTAAAAACAAAGATTAACAAAATAAAAATATATTGAAAATTAACACTAAACTATGAAGAGACGAGATTATTCCACAATCGAGCAGTTACTGCTGTGAAAGAGGAGGCAAGAAAATTAGAGCGATGAAAGGGTATTAAAAGGGTTCTCTCGTTACTAGAACGAAGAGATAGTCCGTGTTGTGATAAAGATTGGAAGAGCTCTCTCAGATAAACAGGCGAAATGGAATTATTAAAAATATTGTGAAGAAGTGATAAAATGTGAATGTTTCTTCTATGCCTGATAGTGTAGTTGCGTGCGATATTCGGTTATGTGGTCGAATTCGCGAAGATCAAAGATATAACGAATACAAATATTCTGCAATCGTTCTAACTTATTAAATAATTCAGAGTTAGCATCTGGATAACAAACATCCGCATAGCCAAGAAGTGGAAGAAGTAAGCTCTGGACTAATGTTCGCTTAACATTAATTGGCAAGAAATTCTGTAATATTTTAAGTGAGTGAAAACGGCTATAAAGTTTACGACTAACTTCGTTAACCTGGTCGTGCCACCCTAAATGCTTATGAATGATAATTCCTGAGTTTTTGACTGAAGTCACGAATAGAATATCTGTACCATCCATTTTGAAAAGAGGAAGTGTGTAAAAATTTTCTTTTTAATACATTTTTTTACTACCAACAAGTACAATTTGCGTTTTTGTTGGATTTATGAGAAGTCCATGTTTTGTTATCCATGAAGAGATATGCTCGAGTACAAGTGACATTACTCTATGTGTTTCAACAATGTCAACGGGTTCGAAATGAATTTGAAATTGCAAATCATCGGCATATAAATGGTACGAACAGGGGAGGCTTTTTGTTGTTGGATTGATAGAAAGGGAAAAGAAAAGTAGAGAAAGTACGGTTCAGGTGTCAGA